>NW_026711667.1:0-94903 GCF_026419965.1 Kogia breviceps | reverse complement strand
CATCTCGGGTGCCTCAAAGAGCAGTGTTTCCTTGTTTTCCATGGCTAATAGTCCACTGTGTCCACGGACCAGCTCTTCTTATCCATTCATCTGTTGATGGACATTTGGGTTGCTTCGGTGTCTTGGCTACTGTGAAAACTCGTGGAGTGCAGCTCTTGCAGCCTGTCTTCTCAGGTGAGAGGCTCAGCTGTGGGTGTTCTGGATGGAAGGGTGGCTCAATTTTTAATTGAAAACGCAGCTCCTTTCTGTTCTCATTATTGGCTGTTACAACTAGACATGTCCTCCACAGACAGAGGGAACAGAGTTCTCTAAAACCCCTTCAGCATTTATTGTTTGTAGTCTTTTGGCTGACGGTAGTTAACTTGGGTGAGCTGAAAGCTTTTTGTAGGTTAGAGGAGTCTGATGATTCCTGATGTTGAGCTTTTCTCCATTTTCCTTTTTTTGATAAAGAGTGAGTAAAACTTACCTCTATCATACTATCTCTTTGACACATTTGCCTGCTTTGAATTTTTTTGGCCACGGCCGAGCTCAGGACATTTTTTTTTTTTGAGGGCAGGTGTCTTTTAGAGGCCTGAGTCCTTATGAATGTTAAGTGACCCATAGCTATGCGTTTGAAGCCGCTCTTGCGGGAAACGGCCACAAGGCGGCAGCATTTCTCCATTTCCAACTCTGGGTTTTCCTGCAACAGAGGCTTCCTGGAAATTGTGTTAGTAGGCTGCAAATGAGAGTGCAGTGTGTCAGGGCAAACCCCCAAGAGCTTATATCTCCTTACTTCTTGTGTGTTTTTTAAAATTTAATTGTTATCTAGTATCACAGCCAATTGGATAAAAATGTGGTGTGTGTTCTAGGTGTACTGCATCTGGTTCATCATATGTATGTATCAATCTATTCATCTTTGGATCCTTTCCCGTGTAGGTTATTACAGAGTGTTGAGTCGACCTCTCCTGGTATTCCTTAGGTATTTTGTGATTATATATTTCATATGTATCAGTACATGTCTGTAAACCCCCATATCCAAATTCATACATTCCTTACACCTTTCCACTTGGTTAAGCATAGTTGGTTTTCTGCATCTATGCACGGCCTTCTCTTGGAAATGACTTCATGGGTATCAATGTTGAAGTAACAGCTATAAGTGATGTCATAGGATATTTCTATTTCGGTTTCTTTCGTACTTCCTTTTGGGTGGGTATCTCTAGATCCTTCTACGGTGGTGCCAGCGGCACTGTTGCATGCTCTTCCGTGGCTCATGTTCCATTGTGCGCATGGGCCCCCTTCTTCTTGGTGCATTGTTCTGTTGATGGACATTTGGGTTTCTTCCAAGTCTTGGCGATGGTACATGTTGCTGCAGTGCAGGATGGCCAGCCTGTGTCTTTTTGATTTTGGTCTACTCGGGAGATAGGCCCATCAGTGGGCCTACCCGATTACAGGTTAGCTCAATTTTTACCTTTCAACGCACCTCCACGGTGTCCTCACTACTAGCTGTTCCCAGGTTACGTCCCAGCGGCCGCTAGAGGGCACAGAGTTCTCTAAAACACCTTGAGCATTTATTCTTTGTAGACTCTGTGGCTGATGATCATTCTGACGACGGTGGGTGAACGTTTCTGTCGACTGGATTTGCATGGCTTTATTAATTCCTGATGTTGAGCATTTTTCCATGCCCTTTTATTTATCACAAGAGAAAGAAAGAAAGAGAAGACAAAATGTGCGCAAAATATGCCTCTTGAAATTGTCGTTTTGAAGTGTGCACGTCTTTTGAGTTTTTTTCCTCGATTGACGACCCAAGAATCGTTTTTGAGGGCAGGTGTCATTTATAGGCCTGCAATGATTTTGAATATCAAGTGACCATTAGCACTGGGTTTAAAGCTGCTGTTTTGAGAAACGGCCACAAGGCGGCAGCAGGTCTCCTTTACCAAACCTGGTTACTCGGGCAACAGAGCCTCCGTGGAAGTCGTATTCTCGGTTGTCAATTAGAATGGACTGTGCCAGGAAAAAGCCCCTTATGTTTGTGCCTCACGACTGACTTGTTCGTTTTTTAATTCAACGTTTATTGTTTCTCACAGCAAGTTTGATTACAATGTTTTGCTTGTTGTAGGTGTGAAAGATGTGGCTCTTTTACACATAAACATGTATCTAGTCTTCTTTGGATCCTTTTCCCATGTAGCTTATGACACAATGTTGAGTACTCTTCTCATGGTATTCCGTAGGCCTTTGGTGATTTTGTATTTCACCTGTGTTTGTATCTCTCTCTTAAACCCAATTTCCTAATGTACACAATTCTCACACCTGTCCATGGGTGAACCATAAATCTGTTTATTGCATCTGTGATTGCCTTTCTCTGTGGAAATATCTTCAGTGATATCAATTTTTAGGGAACACCTATAAGTGATATCGTAGGCTATGTATCTTCCGCTCTGTGACTTACTGCAAGGTGCGTGATGAACTCTAGCCTCACCGATGGTGCTGTTGATGGCATTGTTTCCTTTTGTTCCTTGGCTAATATTCCATCTGTTCAGGTCCCTGTCCTTCTTTGTCCACTCATCTGTTGATGGACTTTCTGCTTGCTTCCATGTCCTGGCTATTGTAATACTCCTGCAATGCAGATTTGCCTGCCTGTGTCTTTCCACTTCTGTCTTCTTTCTTAGGTTATAGGCCCAGGAGTGGGCCTGCTGGATCATATCGTAACTCAGTGTTTACCTTGTAAAGGCACCTCCATTCTGTTCCCATTAGTGCCTCTTACCAGGTGAAGTCCTGTGGCGAGCATTGCCCTCTGAGGAAGGCGCCACTAAGACCCTCCTAAGCCTCAGGGCCCGACTGTACTCTCCTTGGTATGCATCCTGGACTTTATGGTATGAACATACAAAAGGAGATGGCCTTTGGCCAAATCGCTCCAGGGACCTGCTCAGTTACTGGGAGTCCCTGGTTGTTCCCTAAAGCTAGGAAAAGCAACCCTGGAGGGGAAATTGGTGCCTTTGAGGGAGAAGCCGAGCAGCCAACCAACCAGCTGATGCTGATAAGGTGTGACTAAGCCGAGAAGCCAACCAACCAGCTGATGCCGATAAGGCGTGACGAAGCAAAGTCCCTGCTTTAGGGTATATATACGGCTAGGCTTTGTTATTAAACTTGCCTTGCAAGCGTCAGTTGCTCGTGCCCTTCTGATCCCATACGTTGGTGCGTTCAGTTCCCTACCCCCTCTCGTCGGTTGTTGCTACACTTTGAGGACCCGCCGCGGCTGGCGGCAAAGTTCCACTTAACCTAGAGGGTATGTATGCACTTCTCCACAACCCCTTCAGCATGAATTTTTGGTAGTTTTGTTGCTGATGGTTCTTCTGACTGGTGTGAGCCCATAACTCTGTGGTTGGATTTGAATGCGTCTCATAAAGCCTTGAAATTGAGCTTTCAGGGATGTCCTTTTTTCTTCAAACTGTGTGTGTAGCTTACCTCATCACATTCTTTTCTTGAAGTATGTGCCACCTTTTGAAATATTTTGGCCACTACCTCCCTCAAGACATTTTGAGGGCAGGTTTCATTGACAGCCCTCCAGGACTTGTGCACATGAAGTGACCATTAGCACGGGTTTTCAAGCTGCCGTTGCACGTAACGGCCAGAGGGCTGCAGCATTTCTGCGTTTCCCACTCTGGTAACTAGTGAAGCAGACCTTCCTGCCAGTGGTGTTCCTCGGTTATCAATGACGGTGGGATGTGTCTGGAGAAAACCCCCAAAGCTGATGTCTCCTTACTTATATCTGTTTTTAAAATGGAATTTCTACTTTTCACTGGAGTACTCTTCCATTGTGTCCATGGACCACTGCTCCTTTCTGCATTCCTCTGTGGCTGGGCATTTTCATTGCTTCCAAGTGTTGGCTATGGTAAACATTGCTGGATTGCAGGATTGCCAGCCCGTGTCTTTTTGATTCTCATCCTCTCAGGTGATAGACCCAGCAGTGGCTATGCTTGATTGAACGGTCGCTCAATGTTGACCCTTTCCAGGCAACTCCACTGTGTTTTCCTTAGGGGCTCTTACCACGACCCACTTAGAACCGAGGGTACGCATTTCTTCAACACCCCGTCAGCATTTCTTGTTTGCAGAAGTTTCGCTGATGGCCATGCTGAGTGGTGTGACATGATAGGTTTTTGTAACGTGTAGTTTCGTGTCTAATAATTCCTAAGGTTCAGCATTTTTCCACGCCTTTTTTTATTCTGTTAAACAAAAACAGAAAAAAAAAACCCGTGAGTACAATAAACCTCTCGAAATTGTCTTCTTGGAAGGTTGCCCTCTTTGGACTTTTTTGGTCGATTTTCGACCCCAGGATTTTGTTTTGGAGGGCAGGTGTCATTTACAAGCCTGCAATGGGTGTGAATATTGAGTGACCATTAGCACTGACTTTAAAGCTGCTGCTGTGGGAAACGGCCACAAGGCGTCAGCATTGCTACATTCCCACATCTGGTTACTAGGGCAGCAGAGCGTTCTGGAAGTCCTGTTCCCAGGTTGTCAATTAGAATGGAATGTGCCAGGAAAAAACCCCAGAAGTGTATGTCACATTACTTCTTGTTCGCTCTTTTAATTTGTTTAAATCGGGGTAATGATTAGAATACTGTTGGTCCTATATGTACAGAATCTGGTTCATTTGTACGTTTTATATATATATATATATATATATATTCTTGTACAGATCCTCTTCCCATGTAAATTATTGCAGAGTGTTCTGGTGACCTCCCTTGCTATATGGTCGGTCTGTTTGATATATATATTTAATACGTATTTGTACACATATGGTGACACTAATCTTAATTTATCCATTCCCCCCACCTTTCATTTTACTTAAGCTTAGTTTGTTTTCTAAGTGTGTGAGTGTCTTTCTTTGTGGAAATATGTTCATTTGTGTCAGCTGTTAGATAACGCCTATAGGTGATGTCATACGGTATGCCTTTTGCTTTCCGACTTAACTCATGTTCTGTGATGATCTCTAGGCTCATCTCGGGTGCCTCAAAGAGCAGTGTTTCCTTGTTTTCCATGGCTAATAGTCCACTGTGTCCACGGACCAGCTCTTCTTATCCATTCATCTGTTGATGGACATTTGGGTTGCTTCGGTGTCTTGGCTACTGTGAAAACTCGTGGAGTGCAGCTCTTGCAGCCTGTCTTCTCAGGTGAGAGGCTCGGCTGTGGGTGTTCTGGATGGAAGGGTGGCTCAATTTTTAATTGAAAACGCAGCTCCTTTCTGTTCTCATTATTGGCTGTTACAACTAGACATGTCCTCCGCAGACAGAGGGAGCAGAGTTCTCTAAAACCCCTTCAGCATTTATTGTTTGTAGTCTTTTGGCTGACGGTAGTTAACTTGGGTGAGCTGAAAGCTTTTTGTAGCTTAGAGGAGTCTGATCATTCCTGAGGTTGAGCTTTTCTCCATTTTGCTTTTTTTGATAAAGAGTGAGTAAAACTTACCTCTATCATACTATCTCTTTGACACATTTGCCTGCTTTGAATTTTTTTCACCACTGCCGAGCTCAGGACATTTTTTTTTTTTTTGAGGGCAAGTGTCTTTTAGAGGCCTGAGTCCTTGTGAATGTTAAGTGACCCATAGCTATCCGTTTAAAGCCGCTCTTGTGGGAAACGGCCACAAGGCGGCAGCGTTTCTCCATTTCCAACTCTGGGTTTTCCTGCAACAGAGGCTTCCTGGAAATTGTGTTAGTAGGCTGCAAATGAGAGTGCAGTGTGCCAGGGCAAACCCCCAAGAGCTTATAACTCCTTACTTCTTGTGTGTTTTTTAAAATTTAATTGTTATCTAGTATCACAGCCAATTGGATAAAAATGTGGTGTGTGTTCTAGGTGTACTGCATCTGGTTCATCATATGTATGTATCAATCTATTCATCTTTGGATCCTTTCCCGTGTAGGTTATTACAGAGTGTTGAGTAGACCTCTCTCTGTATTCCTTAGGTGTTTTTTGATTATGTCTTTCATATATATCAGTACTTATCTGTTAACCCCCATATCCTAATTCATGCATTCCTTACAGATGAAATGAGAATTCTCCACATTATACTAGTCATTTCAGAGAGTGGGAAAGGATGGCAAGTGGTAAAATATTATCTTTTCCCTTAATCTTTTTAAATTTCCCTTGTTACAACATAGGATTATTATCCCTGAATCATAATTCTGTCAGTACACCAGTATAGAGATTATTTCTTAATAGTTAGGTGAGAACCATTTCCTTCTGTTTTTGAGAAAAATTCTGTTACCTCCTTTCAGTAATGGCACTCTTCCCCAAATCAACGGTTTAACAAGGGAGATGGAAGCAGAATAATCATGCAAATACAAAACAATACAACAGCAAGAGAAAATGTCTAACTTCCAGTAAGAGCTCAATTTAGAAGAGGGTTTATATCTTCAGAACAAAAGCATGCCTCCTTGACTTGCTAACCAGTCAAAATCTGTGTATTCTACAGAAAATCTGTGATGTTATTCCCATAAAACTACCCTTTACTGCTTCTGCCTCCAATAGATTTCCTAAGCACTAGTGTTTTAATGTACAGGTTACAAACAAAATCCTAATGAGATTTATTTATAATGTGTGTTACTTGTCTTATCCTAGCGTCTATATTCTTCTCCATTCCTGGAGTCGAAATAATATTACTTTACCTGCTAAGTGATATCGGGAGAGTGGGAGAGGTTTCATAAATACCCCAACCCTAAAGCATACCCTAAACCTAACCCATACACTAACGCTAACCCATAGACATACCTTAAACTATACCCTAATCCTAACCCGTGCCCTAACCCTAAACTTAACTCTAACCTGTACGCTAATCCTAACTCGTATACTAACACGTATCCATACCCCAATCTTTACCCTAATCCTAACCTGTGCCCTAACCCTAACCCAAATGCTTAAACCTAAGCCGTACCCTAATCCTAAACCGTGCCCTAACCCTAACTGACCCTTTCCCTAAGTAAGCCCTGACACTGTCCCGAAGTGAGGCCCTGAGGTTGTCCCTAACTCACATCCTCATGCTAGGCCTAACCCTGACCTTGTCATTGTCCCTAACAAAGGCCCTGACCCTAGTCTTAGCCTAGGCCTTGATATTTGGTCGATCTCAGGTTCTGATGCTGTCCCTAACTAAGGCCCTAAAGCTGTCCCTAACATCAGCCTTGCTGCCGCCAATAACTAACGTGCTGACACTATCCTGAGCTAATATCTTGATCCATCTCTTACCATGGTCCTGACACTGTCCTTACTAAAGTCCTGATGCCATCCCAAAGTGTGCATCCCCTTAGGAATTCAGCAGAATAAGCCTGAAACCTGGTCTGGAACTGGCACTTCAGAGAGATTTCGTAGCAAGTTGTCTAATTCTACCTAAGTAGGTTTTAACTTCTGATGTAGTATTGACATATCCATAACAGGAGCTACTGAACACTACACATATGTCTCATCTTTCTAATAGTATCTGATCTAAAGTCACTGTTTGAAATTTAATAGTTAAGATAGGAGTCCTTGAAAACGTACGGTTGCAGCTACCAGCAGGCATTGTTTTCAGAATGGCTAGTGGCATCCTGAGTCTGATGTAGCTCAGAAATTCAATTTCAACAATACAGTTATGCGGGGACTTACCTGGTGGCTCAATGGTTAAGACTTCGCCTTCTAACACAGAGGGTGCCGGTTTGAGCCCTGGGCAGGGAGCTAAGATCTCACATGCCTCGTGGCCTAAAAACCAAAACATGAAACAGAAACAATATTGTAACAAATTCAATAGACTTAAAAAATGGTCCACATCCAAAAAAAACTTAAAAAGAAAACAGAAAAAGAATTCAGGAATGCATCTAAATCACATCTACAAAGGTCACTTAGGTTTATCTTGGATGTCTGAACCATAGTTACTACTCCTTTTTGACTGTAAAATGCATTCCCTTCCTCAATGCCAAAGCAGATGTACAATTCGTATCTAAAAGGCCACAAAACAGGCCACTCTGGTCAGTATAATTTAAGTTAAACCATGTATAAGCCAGAGAGATTTCCTCACACCTCAATACGTGAAGTTTTTTTCCTTTTGATTCCAAGTCTTTCAATAGAA
This sequence comes from Kogia breviceps, assembly GCF_026419965.1. NCBI lineage: Eukaryota > Metazoa > Chordata > Mammalia > Artiodactyla > Physeteridae > Kogia > Kogia breviceps. The sequence continues at coordinate 86,838 of NW_026711667.1, read as the reverse complement.
AGCACTGATGATCAAAATGTCAATCCCTCAGTGCCAGAATGATTCAGCTGTTTGGCCCTGGTGTAGATCATTTCCCTCAGTGCTAGGCCTCCTTGTTATTTGCCTAGTTAATCCACTTTGGGGGAATACTGATCAGGTATCGCGAACATGCTCAGAGGTATGTTAATGACAAAACGCTTTCTATAGGCCATACATTTTATTATTCATACCCAATTGTCACACAAGCATTGTACATGTGCTTTTAGCAGTAGACCTAAAGCAAACAGTGATACATCATGAGTCATTACATTCTGATAACTTCACTATGTAATTTTCCTTTCCTCTTAAACATCGGGGCAAAATGAAGCCAACACAGTAACTTTCATAAATACACACTTCAATACAGAGGTGTCATTTATCCAATTGCTCCAAGTCCTAAGTAGCTTGAGGGGAAGGACTTCCAATTTTACCAGGACATACTAGATTTTTAGGAATTCCATGTAATTTAATATACTAATCAAACATTTCTCTCTGAGATAGCTCAAGGGCCTTCTAAAGCATCCCAAAGTTAGCTGGAGATCAAAAGAACGGTTAGAATTGGCCAAAAAACACTTATTCACTGAACCAAAGTAAAGAGATTTCAAACAAAAATACAGATCACAGACACAGGCAAAGGAACTCACCAGCTGTTCACAATCAAAAGCAGCATTCTAAGAAAACTTTGGAGGGAGAAACAAAATGCAGGCTTGCCCTAACCCACTTCCAACAAAATCCATCTTAGAATATCGTGGTCAGGCACAACTCTTCCCTCCATGTTCCCTTTTCACAAATGTTCACCACCTTCTGTATCCATCTTATGTTGTCCCTTATTTTTTTCTGCATTCAGACACAACGAGCTCTAGTACAAAGTGACTTTCTTTTCTCTTTGTACCATCAGCCTGTTACCTAGCCGCTCACCTTCTTTATTACGTAGTTTCATAAATGCTTGAACGTATGGAATTTCTTTTGTCTTTCTCCTCCTGTGACAAAATAACTCTAGCTGAAGGGTAGTATAGTCATTTAGGCTATCATTCAAAGACCACCTTTCCTCATTTTTCAAGAATGTATCCATACATTGGCCAGACAAAATTACAATAGAATTTCATTCTTTTCTTACTCTTAGGTTTACAACTATAGGTTGACCAGTCTGCCGGGATTTTGCCCATTGGCTCTCAGATGGAACTGAAGAAGAAGCACTTCTTACGTTTGAACCATGGAACACTCACACCACGGACTAAGAACACAACAAAATCCTAAACACCAATGGAAGCCTCACACCAAAGGAACCAGAAACCAAAGAGAAACCAACAACCAAACAGCACAAGACTCAAATCAGCTTCCAAGTCTCAACTTAGCCTGTGACCTCTGTCCAAGTGGTTCAGCTTCCAAATGAGATTTCCTGGAATGAAAAGTCACCCAAATGGGAACCAAGGTTCCCCCAAATGTACAGGGCTAAAAGGACCTCAGACTGCTTGCCAGGGGAGTTACCACACACTGGCTGAGGTGCTGCAACATCCCAAATGCTATTTTTCTGGTTCCCCAAAATAATCCCTTGGAGTAGGACATTCAGGGCAGTCCAGGCAGGAGGAACAGAGGAACGTCCTCAAGGCAAAGACGGCCTCGGCAGCTGCTAGGGTGGTTCCTCTTCCACCATCTACTCCTGCCCTAGAGTTCTAACTGCTGGGATGACTGGGGCTTGGCCTTTCCAGGCAAGGGTCCCAGGTGGTTTGGCCTCTAAAGGAATTCTCCAACCTTACACTCTCTCGAAAGAGACTAGTGTGGAGAAAATCTCAGTGTCCGATCAAGTCAGGGGACCCACAGGGGGATCCCCAAGTCAGCCCCACATTGGGTGCTAAATTTGATGTCGAAAACTCAACCTCTGTGCACCAGTGCCAAATCAAATCTCAGAGAGAGAGGTTTGCAGGAAGTAGAGAAGAATAGCTTTACTCCTTTGGCAGCCAAAGGGGGACACAGAAAACTCCGACCCTCAAAAACCGTGTGTCCCAATGCAGGAGGATCTGGTGAGGAGTTTTACAGCAATGGTTTAAGGAGACAGGTGTCCTAAGGATTACTGTGTGTACAGGGCCTTAACTAAATATAACCTGACCTCAGATGGTCTCTTGAGGACCTTCTCTGGAATGAAGACTAAAATCTTCTATTTTGTGGGGGGTTTAGGTTGCTAAAGAGCCCAAAGATGCTCTTAACTGTATCCCTTGAGGCAAAACCAGAATCTTGGCCCAAGGCTGCACTGTCCATTCTATTCTGTTCTTCTTTGGTCTGTGCAGTCCCTCCTTTCCATGATTAGCAACTGTTCGAATCAGCCCTTTAGAACTCAGGGAAGGTCTTGGAGTCTCTAGCATAACTAAGGCCCTGAAATTCTCCCTAACTCAGTCCCTGACGCTGTCTCTAACTAAGGCCCAGATGCCAACAATATCTAAAGTCCTGACATTATCCTGAGCTAATATCCTGACCCAGGTCTTACCAAGCTCCTGAAACTGACCCAAAGTAAGCCTTGATGCTGTCCATAAATGGGGGCATGAGGCTATCCCTAATAGAATCCCTGATAATGTCTTCAAAGATCCTCACATTGATCGCACAGAGGCCCTTATGCTGCTCCTAAGACATGTCCTGACAGTGGCACTAACTCAGGCCCTAAAGACAGGCCTCACTTAGGCCCTTTAGCTGTACTTTAGATTGGCTCTGACGCTATCTGTATACAAAACGCTGGAAGACGTCCGGATTTAGGGCCCTGTCACTGGGCCTAACTAAGGTCCTGATGCTCTCAATAATTTTCTGGCACTATGCCTGGAACGGACCTAACTCTGTCCCAAGCTAATGTCCTGCATCTTTTCCTAACTGAAACCCTAATACACTCCATGACAAAGGCACAGACTAATCCTAACTAAGGCCTTAACACTATATCTCACTACGGCCCAGAATCTGTCCCTAATGGTCCCTGCTGCAAACAATAACTAAAATGCGGACACTGTCCTGAGGTAATTTCCTGACACATTTCTATGCACCATCCTGACTGTCCCAAAAAAAGCCCTGTCGGTATCCTTAAGTGAAGACCTGAGGCTGTGCCTAACTCAGGCCCTGAAGCTTTCCTTAACCGAGGCCTTGATTCTGTGACTCACTCAAGCCCTGCTCATGTCTTTCACTATAACCTTTCGCTGACCCAACCAAGGCCCTGATGCTGCTCCTAAGTCATGCCCTGACAGTGTCTGCAGCTGGGGGGCTGACGCTAGGCCTCACTCAGGCCTTGACGTTCTACATAAGTCAGGTCTGAATCTGTCCCTACCCAAAACACTGACCCAGATCCTAAATTAGGCCTTGATTCTCTAAGTAATTAAGGTCTTGACACCAAATCTAGGTCATTAACTGACACTACCCCTAGACCTTAATCTAATCTTGACTTTAGCTAATGTCAAGTTTAGAAAAAGAGATTCTTTACGATGAAATTCTTTCATCATATGAATATTGGTTTCTTAAAACAATAATTTTTAAACTCTTGTTAACCTTAAACAAAGTGTACTCAACTGCTGTGGAATATTCCTTCATAGCAGCGTGCATGGTTTACTTTTACATTCTTGTGTGTTGGCCTTCAGGGTTCTTGCAGGAATGGCTCCTCTTATGCTAACTAAATCATCCCTGATGCTGAACATAAATAAGGCGCTGAAATTACTCCCGATGCTGTGAACCGCTCCCTAACTACGGCCTGGAGACTCGTGCTAACCCAGGCGCTGACACTGTCCCTAACCAAGACCCTGACATTACACGTAACTCGGACCCTGACACTACTCCTAGCTCACTCCCTGACACTATACCTAACAAAGGCCATAATGATATTCCTAACTCGGACCCTGACACTGACTCTAACTAAGGCCCTACTGCCGCCAATATCTAAAGTCCTGATACTATCCTGAGTTAATATCCTGACCCAGGTCTTACCAAGGTCCTGAAACTGACCCAAAGTAAGCCTTGATGCTGTCCGAAAATGAGGTCCTGAGGCTCTCCCTAACAGAGGCCCTGATAATGTCTTTAATGAAGACCCTCAGGCTGATCCCACAGAGGCCCTTCTGCTGCTCCTAAGACATGCCCTGACAGTGTCCCTAACTCAGGCCCTAAAGATAAGCCTCACTTAGGCCCTTTGGCTGTACCTTCCTTATGCTCTGATGCTGTCTGTATAGGAAGCCCTGGCAGTGGTCCTGATTTAGGCCCTCATGCTGGTCCTAAGTAAGGCCCTGAGGCTCTCAATAACGTAGGTCTTCACGATTATCCTGGGTCATTTCGTGACGCTATCCCTGGCCCGGAACCTGACTTTGTCCCAAGCTAATGTCCTGCATCTTATCCTAAATGAAACCCTAATAGTATCCCTAACTAAGCCCTGACTAATCCGAACAAAGGCCTTGACACTATCTCTCACTAAAGCCCAGAATCTGTCCCTAACATGGGACCTGTTGCAATCAATAACTAAAATCCGGACACTGTCCTGAGGTAATTTCCTGACACATTTCTATGCACGATCCTGACACTGTCCCAAAACGGTCGGTGTAATTAAATGAAGACCTGACGCTGTGCCTAATTCAGGCCCTGAAGCTTTCCTTAAGTGAGGCCTTGATTCTGTGACTCACTCAAGGCCTGCTCATGTCTTTCACTATGACCTTTCGCTGACCCAACCAAGGTGTTTCTGCTGCTCCTAAGTCGTACCCTGACTGTGTCTGCAGCTAGGGGGCTGACGCTAGGCCTCACTCAGGCCTTGACGTTCTCCATAAGTCAGGTCTGAATCTAACCCTACCGAAAATCTTGACGCAGGTCCTAAATTTTAGGCCTTGATTCTCTAAGTAACTAAGGTCTTGACACCAAATCCAGGTCATTAACTGACACTACCCCTAGACCTTAATCTAATCTTGACTTTAGCTAATGTCAAGTTTAGGGAAAGAGATTCTTTACGATGAAATTCTTTCATCATATGAATATTGGTTTCTTAAAAAAATAATTTTTAAACTCTTGTTAACCTTAAACAAAGTGTACTCAACTGCTGTGGAATATTCCTTCATAGCAGCGTGCATGGTTCACTTTTACATTCTTGTGTGTTGGCCTTCAGGGTTCTTGCAGGAATGGCTCCTCTTATGCTAACTAAATCATCCCTGATGCTGAACATAAATAAGGCGCTGAAATTACTCCCGATGCTGTGAACCGCTCCCTAACTACGGCCTGGAGACTCGTGCTAACCCAGGCGCTGACACTGTCCCTAACCAAGACCCTGACATTACACGTAACTCGGACCCTGACACTACTCCTAGCTCACTCCCTGACACTATACCTGACAAAGGCCATAATGATATTCCTAACTCAGACCCTGACACTGACTCTAACTAAGGCCCTACTGCCGCCAATATCTAAAGTCCTGATACTATCCTGAGTTAATATCCTGACCCAGGTCTTACTAAGGTCCTGAAACTGACCCAAAGTAAGCCTTGATGCTGTCTGAAAATGAGGTCCTGAGGCTCTCCCTAACAGAGGCCCTGATAATGTCTTTAATGAAGACCCTCAGGCTGATCCCACAGAGGCCCTTCTGCTGCTCCTAAGTCATGCCCTGACACTTTCCCTAACTCAGATCCTAAAGATAGGCCTCACTTAGGCACTTGGGCTGTACCTTACTTAGGCTCTGATGCTGTCCTTATATGAAGCCAGGGCAGTGGTCGTGATTTAGGGCCTGACTCTGGTCCTAAGTCAGGCCCCGATGCTCTCAATAACTAAGGTTTTAACGCTTTCTCTTGGTCGTTTCCTGACACTATACCTGGCCCGGAACCTGACTCTGTCCCAAGCTCATGTCCTGCATCTTATCCTAAATGAAACCCTAACACTCTCCGTAACAAGGGCCCTGAATAATCCTGCCTAAGGCATTGACACGACTTCTCACTAAGGCCCAGAACCTGACATTGTCCCTAGAAAAGGCCCTGACTATACCTAACAAAGGCCATAATGATATTCCTAACTCAGACCCTGACACTGACTCTAACTAAGGCCCTACTGCCGCCAATATCTAAAGTCCTGATACTATCCTGAGTTAATATCCTGACCCAGGTCTTACCAAGGTCCTGAAACTGACCCAAAGTAAGCCTTGATGCTGTCCGAAAATGAGGTCCTGCGGCTCTCCCTAACAGAGGCCCTGATAATGTCTTTAATGAAGACCCTCAGGCTGATCCCACAGAGGCCCTTCTGCTGCTCCTAAGTCATGCCATGACTCTTTCCCTAACTCAGATCCTAAAGATAGGCCTCACTTAGGCACTTGGGCTATACCTTCCTTATGCTCTGACGCTGTCTGTATAGGAAGACCTGGCAGTGGTCCTGATTTAGGCCCACACGCTGGTCCTAAGTAAGGCCCTGATGCTCTCAATAACGAAGGTCTTCACGCATTTCCTGGGTCATTTCGCGACGCTATCCCTGGCCCGGAACCTGACTCTGTCCCAAGCTCATGTCCTGCATCTTATCCTAAATGAAACCCTAATAGTATCCCTAACTAAGCCCTGATTAAACCTAACAAGGGCCTTCACACTATCTCTCACCAACACCCAGAATATATCCCTAATGGTCCCTGCTGCAATCAATAACTAAAATCCGGACACTGTCCTGAGCTATTACCCTGACACCTTTCTATCCACTGTCCTGATACTTTCCAAAAGAAAGCCTGTTGCCGTCCTTAGGTGAAGACCTGAGGCTGTGCCTAACTCAGGCCCTGAAACTTTCCCTAACTGAGGCCTTGATTCTGTGACTAACACAGGCCCTGCTCATTTCTTTCACTATGACCCGAATGCTGACCCAACAAAGGCCCTGATGCTATTCCTACGTCATGCCCTGTGTCTCCAGCTAGTGGGCTGACACTAGGCCGCACTCAGGCCTAGATGTTCTCCCTAAGTCAGGCTCTGACGCTGTCCCTACCCGAAACCCTGACACAGGTCCTAAATTAGGCCCTGATTCTCTAAGTAACTAAGGTCTTGACACCAACCCAGGTCATTGGCTGACACTATCCCTGGCTCGGATCGTGACTCTGTCCCAAGCTAATGTCCTGCATCTTATCCTAATTGAAACCCTAATACTCTCCCTAACTAAGTCGCTCACTGATCCTAACTAAGACTTTCACCCTATCTCTCACTAAGGCCCAGAATCTGTCCCTAACATGGGACCTTCTGCAGTCAATAATGAAAATCCGGACACTATCCTGAGCTAATATCCTGACACATTTCTATCCACCCACCAGACACAGTCACAAAGAAAGGCCTGTCGCTGTCCTTAACTGAAGACGAGAGGCTGTGCCTAACTCAGGACCTCAAGATTTCCCTAACTGAGGCCTCGATTCTCTGACTCACTCAGGCCCTGCTCATGTCTTTCACTATGACCCGAATGCTGACTCCACAAACGCCCTGAATGCTGCTCCTAAGTCATGCCCTGACAGTGTCTGCATCTAGGGGCCTCACTCAGGCCCTCACCTTCTCCCTATATCAGGCTCTGACGCTGTCCCTACCCGAAGCCCTGGCACAGGTCTTAAATTAGGCCCTGATTCTCTAAGTACCTAAGGGCTTGATTCCAAACCTAGGTTATTACCTGACACTAGCCCTAGACCTGAATGTAACCTTGTCCGTTGCTAATGTCAAATTTATCTAAAGAGATTCTTTAGGATGAAATTCTTTCATCTTCTGAATAGAGTTTTCTGAAAAAAATAATGTTTAAACTCTTACTGACCTTAAACAAAATGTACTCAACTTCTGCGGAATATTCCTTTATACCAGCGTGTATGGTTTCCTTCTGCATCTGCGTGTGTTGGCTTAAAGGGTGCTTGTAGGAATGCCTACTGTTATGCTAACTAAATCCCTGATGCTGTCCCTAAATAACGTCCTGAAATTAGTCTCAAGGCTGTGAACCTGTCCCAAACTGAGGCCTGGAGGCTCATCCTAGCTCAGGCCCTGACACTGTCCCTAGCAAAGGCCCTCACACAACTCCTAGCTCAGTCCCTGACACTATACCTAACAAAGGCTGTAATGCTAGTCCTAACTCAGGCCCTGACACTGTTTCTAACTAAAGCCCAGCTGCCGCCAATATCTAAAATCCTGATACTATCCTGAGTTAATATCCTGACCCAGGTCTTACCAAGGTCCTGAAACTGACCCAAAGTAAGCCTTGATGCTGTCCATAAATGAGGCCCTGAGGCTCTCCCTAACAGAGGCCCTGATAATGTCTTTAATGAAGAACCTGACGCTGATCCCACAGAGGCCCTTCTGCTACTCCTAAGTCATGCCCTGACAGTGTCCCGAACTCAGGCCCTAAAGATAAGCCTCACTTAGGCCCTTTGGCTGTACCTTCCTTATGCTCTGACGCTGTCTATATAGGAAGCCCTGGCAGTGGTCCTGATTTAGGCCCTCACGCTGGTCCTAAGTAAGGCCCTGAGGCTCTCAATAACGAAGGTCTTCACGCTTTTCCTGGGTCATTTCGTGACGTTATCCCTGGCCCGGAACCTGACTCTGTCCCAAGTTCATGTCCTGCATCTTATCCTAAATGAAACCCTAATAGTATGCCTAACTAAGCCCTGACCAATCCGAACAAAGGCCTTGACACTATCTCTCACTAAAGCCCGGAATCTGTCCCTAACATGGGACCTGTTGCAATCAATAACTAAAATCCGGACACTGTCCTGAGATAATTTCCTGACACATTTCTATGCACGATGCTGACACTGTCCCAAACCGGTCGGTGTCTTTAAGTGAAGACCAGACACTGTACCTAACTCAGGCCCTGAAGCTTTCCCTAACGGAGGCCTTGATTCTGTGACTCACTCAAGGCATGCTCATGTCTTTCACTATGACCTTTCGCTGACCCAACCAAGGTGTTTATGCTGCTCCTAAGTCATGCCCTGACTGTGTCTACAGCTACGGGGCTGACGATAGGCCTCACTCAGGCCCTGACGTTCTCCATAAGTCAGGTCTGACGCTGTCCCTACCGAAAATCTTGACGCAGGTCCTAAATTTTAGGCCTTGATTCTCTAAGTAACTAAGGTCTTGACACTAAATCTAGGTCATTAACTGACACTACCCCTAGACCTTAATCTAATCTTCACTTTAGCTAATGTCAAGTTTAGGGAAAGAGATTCTTTATGACGAAATTCTTTCATCATATGAATATTGGTTTCTTAAAAAAATAAATTTTAAACTCTTGTTAACCTTAAACAAAGTGTACTCAACTGCTGTGGAATATTCCTTCATAGCAGCGTGCATGGTTCACTTTTACATTCTTGTGTGTTGGCCTTCAGGGTTCTTGCAGGAATGGCTCCTCTTATGCTAACTAAATCATCCCTGATGCTGAACATAAATAAGGCGCTGAAATTACTCCCGATGCTCTGAACCTGTCCCTAACTACGGCCTGGAGACTCGTGCTAAACCAGGCCCTGACACTGTCCCAAACCAAGACCCTGACATTACACGTAACTCGGACCCTGACACTACTCCTAGCTCAGTCCCTGACACTATTACCTAACAAAGCCCATAATGATATTCCTAACTCAGACCCTGACACTGACTCTAACTAAGGCCCTACTGCCGCCAATATCTAAAGTCCTGATGCTATCCTGAGTTAATATCCTGACCCAGGTCTTACCAAGGTCCTGAAACTGACCCAAAGTAAGCCTTGATGCTGTCTGAAAATGAGGCCCTGAGGCTCTCCCTAACAGAGGCCCTGATAATGTCTTTAGTGAAGACCCTCACGCTGATCCCACAGAGGCCCTTCTGCTGCTCCTAAGTCATGCCCTGACAGTGTCCCGAACTCAGGCCCTAAACATAAGCCTCACTTAGGCCCTTTGGCTGTACCTTCCTTATGCTCTGACGCTGTCTGTATAGGAAGCCCTGGCAGTGGTCCTGATTTAGGCCCTCACGCTGGTCCTAAGTAAGGCCCTGAGGCTCTCAATAACGAAGGTCTTCACGCTTTTCCTGGGTCATTTCGTGACGCTATCCCTGGCCCGGAACCTGACTCTGTCCCAAGCTCATGTCCTGCATCTTATCCTAAATGAAACCCTAATAGTATCCCTAACTAAGCCCTGACTAATCCGAACAAAGGCCTTGACACTATCTCTCACTAAAGCCCGGAATCTGTCCCTAACATGGGACCTGTTGCAATCAATAACTAAAACCTGGACACTGTCCTGAGCTAATATCCTGACTCATTTCTATCCACTGTTCTGATACTTTCCAAAAGAAAGCCTGTTGCCGTCCTTAAGTGAAGACCTGAGGCTGTGCCTAACTCAGGCCCTGAAGCTTTCCCTAACTGAGGCCTTGATTCTGTGACTAACACAGGCCCTGTTCATGTCTTTCACTATGACCTGCATGCTGACCCCACAAAGGCCCTGATGCTGTTCCTACGTCATGCCCTGACTGTGTCTCCCGCAGGTGGGCTGGCACTAGGCCTCACTCAGGCCTAGACGTTCTCCCTAAGTCAGGCTCTGACGCTGTCCCTACCCGAAGCCCTGACACAGGTCCTAAATTAGGCCCTGATTCTCTAAATAACTAAGGTCATGACACCAACCCAGGTCATTTTCTGACACTATCCCTGGCTCGGACCATGAGTCTGTCCCAAGATCATGTCCTGCATCTTATCCTAAATGAAACCCTAATAGTATCCCTAACTAAGCCCTGACTAATCCGAACAAAGGCCTTGATACTATCTCTCACTAAAGCCCGGAATCTGTCCCTAACATGGGACCTGTTGCAATCAATAACTAAAATCCGGAAACTGTCCTGAGGTAATTTCCTGACACATTTCTATGCACGATCCTGACACTGTCCCAAACCTGTCGGTGTAATTAAATGAAGACCTGACGCTGTACCTAACTCAGGCCCTGAAGCTTTCCCTAAGTGAGGCCTTGATTCTGTGACTCACTCAAGGCCTGCTCATGACTTTCACTATGACCTTTCGCTGATCCAACGAAGGTGTTTATGCTGCTCCTAAGTCGTACCCTGACTGTGTCTGCAGCTAGGGGGCTGACGCTAGGCCTCACTCAGGCCTTGGCGTTCTCCATAAGTCAGGTCTGAATCTGTCCCTACCGAAAATCTTGACGCAGGTCCTAAATTTTAGGCCTTGATTCTCTAAGTAACTAAGGTCTTGACACCAAATCCAGGTCATTAACTGACACTACCCCTAGACCTTAATCTATTCTTGACTTTAGCTAATGTCAAGTTTAGGGAAAGAGATTCTTTACGATGAAATTCTTTCATCATATGAATATTGGTTTCTTAAAACAATAATTTTTAAACTCTTGTTAACCTTAAACAAAGTGTACTCAACTGCTGTGGAATATTCCTTCATAGCAGCGTGCATGGTTCACTTTTACATTCTTGTGTGTTGGTCTTCAGGGTTCTTGCAGGAATGGCTCCTCTTATGCTAACTAAATCATCCCTGATGCTGAACATAAATAAGGCGCTGAAATTACTCCCGATGCTGTGAACCTGTCCCTAACTACGGCCTGGAGACTCGTGCTAACCCAGGCCCTGACACTGTCCCTAACCAAGACCCTGACATTACACGTAACTCGGACCCTGACACTACTCCTAGCTCAGTCCCTGACACTATACCTAACAAAGCCCATAATGATATTCCTAACTCAGACCCTGACACTGACTCTAAGGCCCTACTGCCGCCATTATCTAAAGCCCTGATTTTATCCTGAGTTAATATCCTGACCCAGTTCTTACCAAGGTCCTGAAACTGACCCAAAGTAAGCCTTGATGCTGTCTGAAAATGAGGCCCTGAGGCTCTCCCTAACAGAGGCCCTGATAATGTCTTTAGTGAAGACCCTCACGCTGATCCCACAGAGGCCCTTCTGCTGCTCCTAAGTCATGCCCTGACAGTGTCCCTAACTCAGGCCCTAAAGATAAGCCTCACTTCGGCCCTTTGGCTGTACCTTCCTTATGCTCTGACGCTGTCTGTATAGGAAGCCCTGGCAGTGGTCCTGATTTAGGCCCTCACGCTGGTCCTAAGTAAGGCCCTGAGGCTCTCAATAACGAAGGTCTTCACGCTTTTCCTGGGTCATTTCCAGACGCTATCCCTGGCCTGGTACCTGACTCTGTCCCAAGCTAATGTCCTGCATCTTATCCTAAATGAAACCCTAATACTCTCCCAAACTAAGCCCTGACGAAACCTAACAAAGGCCTTCACACTATCTCTCACGAATGCCCGGAATCTGTCCCTAATGGTCCCTGCTGCAATCAATAACTAAAAAAAGGACACTGTCCTGAGCTAATATCCTGACTCATTTCTATCCACTGTCCTGATACTTTCCAAAAGAAAGCCTGTTGCCGTCCTTAAGTGAAGACCTGAGGCTGTGCCTAACTCAGGCCCTGAAGCTTTCCCTAACTGAGGCCTTGATTCTGTGACTAACACAGGCCCTGTTCATGTCTTTCACTATGACCTGCATGCTGACCCCACAAAGGCCCTGATGCTGTTCCTACGTCATGCCCTGACTGTGTCTCCAGCAGGTGGGCTGGCACTAGGCCTCACTCAGGCCTAGACGTTCTCCCTAAGTCAGGCTCTGATGATGTCCCTACCCGAAGCCCTGACACAGGTCCTAAATTAGGCCCTGATTCTCTAAATAACTAAGGTCTTGACACCAACCCAGGTCATTTTCTGACACTATCCCTGGCTCGGATCATGAGTCTGTCCCAAGCTAATGTCCTGCATCTTATCCTAATAGAAACCCTAATACTCTCCCTAACTAAGTCTCTAACTGATCCTAACTAAGACTTTCACCCTATCTCTCACTAAGGCCCAGAATCTGTCCCTGACTTGGGCCGTGCTGCAGTCAATAATGAAAATCCCGACACTATCCTGAGCTAATATGCTGACATATTTCTATCCACGGACCTGACACAGTCCCAAAGAAAGGCCTGTCGCTGTAGTTAAATGAAGACCTGAGGCTGTGCCTAACTCAGGCCCTGAAGCTTTCCCTAACGGAGGCCTCGATTCTCTGACTCACTCAGGCCCTGCTCATGTCCTTTACTATGACCCAAATGCTGACCAAACAAAGGGCCTGATGCTGCTTCGACGTCATGCCCTGACACTGTCTCCAGCTAGGGGCCTGAAGCTGGGCCTCACTCAGGCCCTCTTGCTTGCCCTAAGTCCGACCCTGATGCTGGTCCTAAATAAGCCCTCAGGTTCTCAGTAACTAAGGTCTTGACACTATCCCGAGGTCATTTGCTGACACAATCCCTAGACTTTACCCTAACCCTGTCCCTAGCTAATGTCCTGCCTCTTCTGCTAACTGAAGCCCTTATGCTGTGCCGATGTCAGGACCTGAATTGAGTCCCCACGCCGTGACACTGTCCCTAACTAAGGCCTGGATGTTAGGCCTAAGTCACGGCCTGACACTGTCCCTAACTAAGGCCCTGATGCCATCAATATCTAAAGTCCTCACACTATCCTCAGCTAATTTACTAACCCATCTCTTACTAAGGTCCTGAAAATATTGCTAAGCCGTGACGCTGTCCCTAACAGAAGGCCTGCTCATGTCTTTAACGAAGACCATAATGCTGATCCAACAAGGGCACTGATGCTGCTCCTGTGTCACGCCCTGACAGTGTCCCCACCTACAGGAATGACGCTAGGCCTCGCTCAGTCCCTGGCGCTCACCCCAAGCCAGTCCGGGATGCGATTTTTACATGAAGCCCTAACATTGCTTCTAAAGAAGGCCCTGATGCTCTCAGTAACTAAGGTCTTGACACTATCTCTCACTAAGGCCTGGAATCTGTCCCTAACATGGGTCCTGCTGCAATCAATAACTAAAATCCGGACACTATCCTGAGCTAATATCCTGACACATTTCTATCCAAGGTTCTGACACTGTCCCAAAGAGAGCCCTGTCGCTCTCCTTAACTGAAGACGTGAGGCTGTGCCTAACTCAGGCCCTGAAGCTTTCCTTAACCGAGGCCTTGATTCTGTGACTCACTCAAGCCCTGCTCATGTCTTTCACTATGACCCGAATGCTGACTCCACAAAGGCCCTGATGCTGCTCCTAAGTCATGCCCTGACAGTGTCTGCATCTAGGGGCCTGACGCTAGGCCTCACTCAGGCCCTCACCTCCTCCCTATACCAGGCTCTGACACTGTCCCTACCCGAAGCCCTGGCACAGGTCCTAAATTAGGCCCTGATTCTCTAAGTAACTAAGGGCTTGATTCCAAACCTAGGTCATTACCTGACACTAGCCCTAGACCTGAACGTAAACTTCTCTTTTGCTAATGTTCAATTTAGCTAAAGAGATTCTTTAGGATGAAATTCTTTCATCTTCTGAATACAGTTTTCTGAAAAAAATAATGTTTAAACTCTTACTGAACTTAAACAAAATGTACTCAACTTCTGTGGAATATTCCTTTATACCAGCCTGCCTGGTTTACTTCTGCATTTGCCTGTGTTGGCTTTCAGGGTGCTTGTAGGAATGCCTCCTCTTATGCTAACGAACTAATTCTTATTATGCCAAATCCCTGATGTTGTCCCTAATTAACTTCAGGAAACTCCTCCCAAGGCTGTGAACCTGTCCCAAACTGAGGCCTGGAGGCTCATCCTAGCTCAGACACTGACACTGTCCCTAGCAAAGGCCCTGACACAACTCCTAGCTCTGTCCCTGACACTATACCTAACAAAGGCTATAATGCTAGTCCTAACTCAGGCCCTGACACTGTTTCTAACTAAAGCCCAGCTGCCGCCAATATCTAAAATCCTGAGACTATCCTGAGTTAATATCCTGACCCAGGTCTTACCAAGGTCCTGAAACTGACCCAAAGTAAGCCTTGATGCTGTCCATACATGAGGCCCTGAGGCTCTCCCTACCAGAGGCCCTGATACTGTCTTTAATGAAGAACCTGACGCTGATCCCACAGAGGCCCTTCTGCTGCTCCTAAGTCATGCCCTGACAGTGTCCCTAACTCAGGCCCTAAAGATAAGCCTCACTTAGGCCCTTTGGCTGTACCTTCCTTATGCTCTGACGCTGTCTGTATAGGAAGCCCTGGCAGTGGTCCTGATTTAGGCCCTCACGCTGGTCCTAAGTAAGGCCCTGAGGCTCTCAATAACGAAGGTCTTCACGCTTTCCCTGGGTTATTTCCTGACGCTATCCCTGGCCCGGAACCTGACTCTGTCCCAAGCTAATGTCCTGCATCTTATCCTAAATGAAACCCTAATAGTATCCCTAACTAAGGCCTGACCAATCCGAACAAAGGCCTTGACACTATCTCTCACTAAAGCCCGGAATCTGTCCCTAACATGGGACCTGTTGCAATCAATAACTAAAATCCAGACACTGTCCTGAGATAATTTCCTGACACATTTCTATACACGATCCTGACACTGTCTCAAACCGGTCGGTGTCCTTAAGTGAAGACCTGAGGCTGTGCCTAACTCAGGCCCTGAAGCTTTCCCTAAGGGAGGCCTTGATTCTGTGACTCACTCAAGGCCTGCTCATGTCTTTCACTATGACCTTTCGCTGACCCAACCAAGGTGTTTATGCTGCTCCTAAGTCATGCCCTGACTGTGTCTGCAGCTAGGGGGCTGACGCTAGGCCTCACTCAGGCCCTGACGTTCTCCATAAGTCAGGTCTGACGCTGTCCCTACCGAAAATCTTGACGCAGGTCCTAAATTTTAGGCCTTGATTCTCTAAGTAACTAAGGTCTTGACACCAAATCTAGGTCATTAACTGACACTACCCCTAGACCTTAATCTATTCTTGACTTTAGCTAATGTCAAGTTTAGGGAAAGAGATTCTTTATGACGAAATTCTTTCATCATATGAATATTGGTTTCTTAAAAAAATAATTTTTAAACTCTTGTTAACCTTAAACAAAGTGTACTCAACTGCTGTGGAATATTCCTTCATAGCAGCGTGCATGGTTCACTTTTACATTCTTGTGTGTTGGTCTTCAGGGTTCTTGCAGGAATGGCTCCTCTTATGCTAACTAAATCATCCCTGATGCTGAACATAAATAAGGCGCTGAAATTACTCCCGATGCTGTGAACCTGTCCCTAACTACGGCCTGGAGACTCGTGCTAACCCAGGCCCTGACACTGTCCCTAACCAAGACCCTGACATTACACGTAACTCGGACCCTGACACTACTCCTAGCTCAGTCCCTGACACTATACCTAACAAAGCCCATAATGATATTCCTAACTCAGACCCTGACACTGACTCTAAGGCCCTACTGCCGCCATTATCTAAAGCCCTGATTTTATCCTGAGTTAATATCCTGACCCAGTTCTTACCAAGGTCCTGAAACTGACCCAAAGTAAGCCTTGATGCTGTCTGAAAATGAGGCCCTGAGGCTCTCCCTAACAGAGGCCCTGATAATGTCTTTAGTGAAGACCCTCACGCTGATCCCACAGAGGCCCTTCTGCTGCTCCTAAGTCATGCCCTGACAGTGTCCCTAACTCAGGCCCTAAAGATAAGCCTCACTTAGGCCCTTTGGCTGTACCTTCCTCATGCTCTGACGCTGTCTGTATAGGAAGCCCTGGCAGTGGTCCTGATATAGGCCCACACGCTGGTCCTAAGTAAGGCCCTGAGGCTCTCAATAACGAAGGTCTTCACGCTTTTCCTGGGTCATTTCCAGACGCTATCCCTGGCCTGGTACCTGACTCTGTCCCAAGCTAATGTCCTGCATCTTATCCTAAATGAAACCCTAATACTCTCCCAAACTAAGCCCTGACGAAACCTAACAAAGGCCTTCACACTATCTCTCACGAACGCCCGGAATCTGTCCCTAATGGTCCCTGCTGCAATCAATAACTAAAAAAAGGACACTGTCCTGAGCTAATATCCTGACTCATTTCTATCCACTGTCCTGATACTTTCCAAAAGAAAGCCTGTTGCCGTCCTTAAGTGAAGACCTGAGGCTGTGCCTAACTCAGGCCCTGAAGCTTTCCCTAACTGAGGCCTTGATTCTGTGACTAACACAGGCCCTGTTCATGTCTTTCACTATGACCTGCATGCTGACCCCACAAAGGCCCTGATGCTGTTCCTACGTCATGCCCTGACTGTGTCTCCAGCAGGTGGGCTGGCACTAGGCCTCACTCAGGCCTAGACGTTCTCCCTAAGTCAGGCTCTGACGATGTCCCTACCCGAAGCCCTGACACAGGTCCTAAATTAGGCCCTGATTCTCTAAATAACTAAGGTCTTGACACCAACCCAGGTCATTTTCTGACACTATCCCTGGCTCGGATCATGACTCTGTCCCAAGGTAATGTCCTGCATCTTATCCTAATTGAAACCCTAATACTCTCCCTAACTAAGGCCCGGACTAATCCTAATTAAGGCATTGACCCTATCTCTCACTAAGGCCCAGAATCTATCCCTAACATGGGCCCTGCTGCAATCAATAATGAAAATCCGGACACTAGCCTGAGCTAATATGCTGACACATTTCTATCCACGGACCTGACACAGTCCCAGAGAAAGGCCTGTCGCTGTCCTTAAATGAAGACCTGAGGCTGTGCCTAACTCAGGCCCTGAAGCTTTCCCTAACGGAGGCCTCGATTCTCTGACTCACTCAGGCCCTGCTCATGTCCTTAACTATGACCCGAATGCTGACCCAACAAAGGCCCGGATGCTGCTTCGACGTCATGCCCTGACACTGTCTCCAGCTAGGGGCCTGCAGCTGGGCCTCACTCAGGCCCTCTTGCTTGCCCTAAGTCCGGTCCTGATGCTGGTCCTAAATAAGGCCCTCAGGTTCTCAGTAACTAAGGTCTTGACACTATCCCGAGGTCATTTGCTGACACAATCCCTAGACTTTACCCTAACCCTGTCCCTAGCTAATGTCCTGCCTCTTATGCTAACTGAAGCCCTTATGCTGTGCCGATGTCAGGACCTGAATTGAGTCCCCACGCCGTGACACTGTCCCTAACTAAGGCCTGGATGTTAGGCCTAAGTCACGGCCTGACACTGTCTCTAACTAAGGCCCTGATGCCATCAATATCTAAAGTCCTCACACTCTCCTCAGCTAATTTACTAACCCATCTCTTACTAAGGTCCTGAAAATATCGCTAAGTAAGCCGTGACGCTGTCCCTAACAGAAGGCCTGCTCATGTCTTTAACGAAGACCATAATGCTGATCCAACAAGGGCACTGATGCTGCTCCTGTGTCACGCCCTGACAGTGTCCCCACCTACAGGAATGACGCTAGGCCTCACTCAGTCCCTGGCGCTCACCCCAAGCCAGTCCGGGATGCGATTTTTACATGAAGCCCTAACATTGCTTCTAAAGAAGGCCCTGATGCTCTCAGTAACTAAGGTCTTGACACTATCTCTCACTAAGGCCTGGAATCTGTCCCTAACATGGGTCCTGCTGCAATCAATAACTAAAATCCGGACACTATCCTGAGCTAATATCCTGACACATTTCTATCCAAGGTTCTGACACTGTCCCAAAGAGAGCCCTGTCGCTCTCCTTAACTGAAGACGTGAGGCTGTGCCTAACTCAGGCCCTGAAGCTTTCCTTAACCGAGGCCTTGATTCTGTGACTCACTCAAGCCCTGCTCATGTCTTTCACTATGACCCGAATGCTGACTCCACAAAGGCCCTGATGCTGCTCCTAAGTCATGCCCTGACAGTGTCTGCATCTAGGGGCCTGACGCTAGGCCTCACTCAGGCCCTCACCTCCTCCCTATACCAGGCTCTGACACTGTCCCTACCCGAAGCCCTGGCACAGGTCCTAAATTAGGCCCTGATTCTCTAAGTAACTAAGGGCTTGATTCCAAACCTAGGTCATTACCTGACACTAGCCCTAGACCTGAACGTAAACTTCTCTTTTGCTAATGTTCAATTTAGCTAAAGAGATTCTTTAGGATGAAATTCTTTCATCTTCTGAATACAGTTTTCTGAAAAAAATAATGTTTAAACTCTTACTGAACTTAAACAAAATGTACTCAACTTCTGTGGAATATTCCTTTATACCAGCCTGCCTGGTTTACTTCTGCATTTGCCTGTGTTGGCTTTCAGGGTGCTTGTAGGAATGCCTCCTCTTATGCTAACGAACTAATTCTTATTATGCCAAATCCCTGATGTTGTCCCTAATTAACTTCAGGAAACTCCTCCCAAGGCTGTGAACCTGTCCCAAACTGAGGCCTGGAGGCTCATCCTAGCTCAGACACTGACACTGTCCCTAGCAAAGGCCCTGACACAACTCCTAGCTCAGTCCCTGACACCATACCTAACAAAGGCTATAATGCTAGTCCTAACTCAGGCCCTGACACTGTTTCTAACTAAAGCCCAGCTGCCGCCAATATCTAAAATCCTGAGACTATCCTGAGTTAATATCCTGACCCAGGTCTTACCAAGGTCCTGAAACTGACCCAAAGTAAGCCTTGATGCTGTCCATACATGAGGCCCTGAGGCTCTCCCTAACAGAGGCCCTGATACTGTCTTTAATGAAGAACCTGACGCTGATCCCACAGAGGCCCTTCTGCTGCTCCTAAGTCATGCCCTGACAGTGTCCCTAACTCAGGCCCTAAAGATAAGCCTCACTTAGGCCCTTTGGCTGTACCTTCCTTATGCTCTGACGCTGTCTGTATAGGAAGCCCTGGCAGTGGTCCTGATTTAGGCCCTCACGCTGGTCCTAAGTAAGGCCCTGAGGCTCTCAATAACGAAGGTCTTCACGCTTTCCCTGGGTTATTTCCTGACGCTATCCCTGGCCCGGAACCTGACTCTGTCCCAAGCTAATGTCCTGCATCTTATCCTAAATGAAACCCTAATAGTATCCCTAACTAAGGCCTGACCAATCCGAACAAAGGCCTTGACACTATCTCTCACTAAAGCCCGGAATCTGTCCCTAACATGGGACCTGTTGCAATCAATAACTAAAATCCAGACACTGTCCTGAGATAATTTCCTGACACATTTCTATACACGATCCTGACACTGTCTCAAACCGGTCGGTGTCCTTAAGTGAAGACCTGAGGCTGTGCCTAACTCAGGCCCTGAAGCTTTCCCTAAGGGAGGCCTTGATTCTGTGACTCACTCAAGGCCTGCTCATGTCTTTCACTATGACCTTTCGCTGACCCAACCAAGGTGTTTATGCTGCTCCTAAGTCATGCCCTGACTGTGTCTGCAGCTAGGGGGCTGACGCTAGGCCTCACTCAGGCCCTGACGTTCTCCATAAGTCAGGTCTGACGCTGTCCCTACCGAAAATCTTGACGCAGGTCCTAAATTTTAGGCCTTGATTCTCTAAGTAACTAAGGTCTTGACACCAAATCTAGGTCATTAACTGACACTACCCCTAGACCTTAATCTATTCTTGACTTTAGCTAATGTCAAGTTTAGGGAAAGAGATTCTTTATGACGAAATTCTTTCATCATATGAATATTGGTTTCTTAAAAAAATAATTTTTAAACTCTTGTTAACCTTAAACAAAGTGTACTCAACTGCTGTGGAATATTCCTTCATAGCAGCGTGCATGGTTCACTTTTACATTCTTGTGTGTTGGTCTTCAGGGTTCTTGCAGGAATGGCTCCTCTTATGCTAACTAAATCATCCCTGATGCTGAACATAAATAAGGCGCTGAAATTACTCCCGATGCTGTGAACCTGTCCCTAACTACGGCCTGGAGACTCGTGCTAACCCAGGCCCTGACACTGTCCCTAACCAAGACCCTGACATTACACGTAACTCGGACCCTGACACTACTCCTAGCTCAGTCCCTGACACTATACCTAACAAAGCCCATAATGATATTCCTAACTCAGACCCTGACACTGACTCTAAGGCCCTACTGCCGCCATTATCTAAAGCCCTGATTTTATCCTGAGTTAATATCCTGACCCAGTTCTTACCAAGGTCCTGAAACTGACCCAAAGTAAGCCTTGATGCTGTCTGAAAATGAGGCCCTGAGGCTCTCCCTAACAGAGGCCCTGATAATGTCTTTAGTGAAGACCCTCACGCTGATCCCACAGAGGCCCTTCTGCTGCTCCTAAGTCATGCCCTGACAGTGTCCCTAACTCAGGCCCTAAAGATAAGCCTCACTTCGGCCCTTTGGCTGTACCTTCCTTATGCTCTGACGCTGTCTGTATAGGAAGCCCTGGCAGTGGTCCTGATTTAGGCCCTCACGCTGGTCCTAAGTAAGGCCCTGAGGCTCTCAATAACGAAGGTCTTCACGCTTTCCCTGGGTCATTTCGTGATGCTATCCCTGGCCCGGAACCTGACTCTGTCTCAAGCTAATGTCCTGCATCTTATCCTAAATGAAACCCTAATAGTATCCCTAAGTAAGGCCTGACCAATCCGAACAAAGGCCTTGAGACTATCTCTCACTAAAGCCCGGAATCTGTCCCTAACATGGGACCTGTTGCAATCAATAACTAAAATCCAGACACTGTCCTGAGATAATTTCCTGACACATTTCTATACACGATCCTGACACTGTCTCAAACCGGTCGGTGTCCTTAAGTGAAGACCTGAGGCTGTGCCTAACTCAGGCCCTGAAGCTTTCCCTAAGGGAGGCCTTGATTCTGTGACTCACTCAAGGCCTGCTCATGTCTTTCACTATGACCTTTCGCTGACCCAACCAAGGTGTTTATGCTGCTCCTAAGTCATGCCCTGACTGTGTCTGCAGCTAGGGGGCTGACGCTAGGCCTCACTCAGGCCCTGACGTTCTCCATAAGTCAGGTCTGACGCTGTCCCTACCGAAAATCTTGACGCAGGTCCTAAATTTTAGGCCTTGATTCTCTAAGTAACTAAGGTCTTGACACCAAATCTAGGTCATTAACTGACACTACCCCTAGACCTTAATCTATTCTTGACTTTAGCTAATGTCAAGTTTAGGGAAAGAGATTCTTTATGACGAAATTCTTTCATCATATGAATATTGGTTTCTTAAAAAAATAATTTTTAAACTCTTGTTAACCTTAAACAAAATGTACTCAACTGCTGTGGAATATTCCTTCATAGCAGCGTGCATGGTTCACTTTTACATTCTTGTGTGTTGGTCTTCAGGGTTCTTGCAGGAATGGCTCCTCTTATGCTAACTAAATCATCCCTGATGCTGAACATAAATAAGGCGCTGAAATTACTCCCGATGCTGTGAACCTGTCCCTAACTACGGCCTGGAGACTCGTGCTAACCCAGGCCCTGACACTGTCCCTAACCAAGACCCTGACATTACACGTAACTCGGACCCTGACACTACTCCTAGCTCAGTCCCTGACACTATACCTAACAAAGCCCATAATGATATTCCTAACTCAGACCCTGACACTGACTCTAAGGCCCTACTGCCGCCATTATCTAAAGCCCTGATTTTATCCTGAGTTAATATCCTGACCCAGTTCTTACCAAGGTCCTGAAACTGACCCAAAGTAAGCCTTGATGCTGTCTGAAAATGAGGCCCTGAGGCTCTCCCTAACAGAGGCCCTGATAATGTCTTTAGTGAAGACCCTCACGCTGATCCCACAGAGGCCCTTCTGCTGCTCCTAAGTCATGCCCTGACAGTGTCCCTAACTCAGGCCCTAAAGATAAGCCTCACTTCGGCCCTTTGGCTGTACCTTCCTTATGCTCTGACGCTGTCTGTATAGGAAGCCCTGGCAGTGGTCCTGATTTAGGCCCTCACGCTGGTCCTAAGTAAGGCCCTGAGGCTCTCAATAACGAAGGTCTTCACGCTTTTCCTGGGTCATTTCCAGACGCTATCCCTGGCCTGGTACCTGACTCTGTCCCAAGCTAATGTCCTGCATCTTATCCTAAATGAAACCCTAATACTCTCCCAAACTAAGCCCTGACGAAACCTAACAAAGGCCTTCACACTATCTCTCACGAATGCCCGGAATCTGTCCCTAATGGTCCCTGCTGCAATCAATAACTAAAAAAAGGACACTGTCCTGAGCTAATATCCTGACTCATTTCTATCCACTGTCCTGATACTTTCCAAAAGAAAGCCTGTTGCCGTCCTTAAGTGAAGACCTGAGGCTGTGCCTAACTCAGGCCCTGAAGCTTTCCCTAACTGAGGCCTTGATTCTGTGACTAACACAGGCCCTGTTCATGTCTTTCACTATGACCTGCATGCTGACCCCACAAAGGCCCTGATGCTGTTCCTACGTCATGCCCTGACTGTGTCTCCAGCAGGTGGGCTGGCACTAGGCCTCACTCAGGCCTAGACGTTCTCCCTAAGTCAGGCTCTGACGATGTCCCTACCCGAAGCCCTGACACAGGTCCTAAATTAGGCCCTGATTCTCTAAATAACTAAGGTCTTGACACCAACCCAGGTCATTTTCTGACACTATCCCTGGCTCGGATCATGACTCTGTCCCAAGGTAATGTCCTGCATCTTATCCTAATTGAAACCCTAATACTCTCCCTAACTAAGGCCCGGACTAATCCTAATTAAGGCATTGACCCTATCTCTCACTAAGGCCCAGAATCTATCCCTAACATGGGCCCTGCTGCAATCAATAATGAAAATCCGGACACTAGCCTGAGCTAATATGCTGACACATTTCTATCCACGGACCTGACACAGTCCCAGAGAAAGGCCTGTCGCTGTCCTTAAATGAAGACCTGAGGCTGTGCCTAACTCAGGCCCTGAAGCTTTCCCTAACGGAGGCCTCGATTCTCTGACTCACTCAGGCCCTGCTCATGTCCTTAACTATGACCCGAATGCTGACCCAACAAAGGCCCGGATGCTGCTTCGACGTCATGCCCTGACACTGTCTCCAGCTAGGGGCTTGCAGCTGGGCCTCACTCAGGCCCTCTTGCTTGCCCTAAGTCCGGTCCTGATGCTGGTCCTAAATAAGGCCCTCAGGTTCTCAGTAACTAAGGTCTTGACACTATCCCGAGGTCATTTGCTGACACAATCCCTAGACTTTACCCTAACCCTGTCCCTAGCTAATGTCCTGCCTCTCATGCTAACTGAAGCCCTTATGCTGTGCCGATGTCAGGACCTGAATTGAGTCCCCACGCCGTGACGCTGTCCCTAACTAAGGCCTGGATGTTAGGCCTAAGTCACGGCCTGACACTGTCCCTAACTAAGGCCCTGATGCCATCAATATCTAAAGTCCTCACACTATCCTCAGCTAATTTACTAACCCATCTCTTACTAAGGTCCTGAAAATATCGCTAAGTAGAGCCGTGACGCTGTCCCTAACAGAAGGCCTGCTCATGTCTTTAACGAAGACCATAATGCTGATCCAACAAGGGCACTGATGCTGCTCCTGTGTCACGCCCTGACAGTGTCCCCACCTACAGGAATGACGCTAGGCCTCACTCAGTCCCTGGCGCTCACCCCAAGCCAGTCCGGGATGCGATTTTTACATGAAGCCCTAACATTGCTTCTAAAGAAGGCCCTGATGCTCTCAGTAACTAAGGTCTTGACACTATCTCTCACTAAGGCCTGGAATCTGTCCCTAACATGGGTCCTGCTGCAATCAATAACTAAAATCCGGACACTATCCTGAGCTAATATCCTGACACATTTCTATCCAAGGTTCTGACACTGTCCCAAAGAGAGCCCTGTCGCTCTCCTTAACTGAAGACGTGAGGCTGTGCCTAACTCAGGCCCTGAAGCTTTCCTTAACCGAGGCCTTGATTCTGTGACTCACTCAAGCCCTGCTCATGTCTTTCACTATGACCCGAATGCTGACTCCACAAAGGCCCTGATGCTGCTCCTAAGTCATGCCCTGACAGTGTCTGCATCTAGGGGCCTGACGCGAGGCCTCACTCAGGCTCTCACATTCTCCCTATATCAGGCTCTGACACTGTCCCTACCCGAAGCCCTGGCACAGGTCCTAAATTAGGCCCTGATTCTCTAAGTAACTAAGGGCTTGATTCCAAACCTAGGTCATTACCTGACACTAGCCCTAGACCTGAACGTAAACTTCTCTTTTGCTAATGTTCAATTTAGCTAAAGAGATTCTTTAGGATGAAATTCTTTCATCTTCTGAATACAGTTTTCTGAAAAAAATAATGTTTAAACTCTTACTGAACTTAAACAAAATGTACTCAACTTCTGTGGAATATTCCTTTATACCAGCCTGCCTGGTTTACTTCTGCATTTGCCTGTGTTGGCTTTCAGGGTGCTTGTAGGAATGCCTCCTCTTATGCTAACGAACTAATTCTTATTATGCCAAATCCCTGATGTTGTCCCTAATTAACTTCAGGAAACTCCTCCCAAGGCTGTGAACCTGTCCCAAACTGAGGCCTGGAGGCTCATCCTAGCTCAGACACTGACACTGTCCCTAGCAAAGGCCCTGACACAACTCCTAGCTCTGTCCCTGACACTATACCTAACAAAGGCTATAATGCTAGTCCTAACTCAGGCCCTGACACTGTTTCTAACTAAAGCCCAGCTGCCGCCAATATCTAAAATCCTGAGACTATCCTGAGTTAATATCCTGACCCAGGTCTTACCAAGGTCCTGAAACTGACCCAAAGTAAGCCTTGATGCTGTCCATACATGAGGCCCTGAGGCTCTCCCTAACAGAGGCCCTGATACTGTCTTTAATGAAGAACCTGACGCTGATCCCACAGAGGCCCTTCTGCTGCTCCTAAGTCATGCCCTGACAGTGTCCCTAACTCAGGCCCTAAAGATAAGCCTCACTTAGGCCCTTTGGCTGTACCTTCCTTATGCTCTGACGCTGTCTGTATAGGAAGCCCTGGCAGTGGTCCTGATTTAGGCCCTCACGCTGGTCCTAAGTAAGGCCCTGAGGCTCTCAATAACGAAGGTCTTCACGCTTTTCCTGGGTTATTTCCTGACGCTATCCCTGGCCCGGAACCTGACTCTCTCCCAAGCTAATGTCCTGCATCTTATCCTAAATGAAACCCTAATAGTATCCCTAACTAAGCCCTGACTAATCCGAACAAAGGCCTTGACACTATCTCTCACTAAAGCCCGGAATCTGTCCCTAACATGGGACCTGTTGCAATCAATAACTAAAATCCCGACACTGTCCTGAGATAATTTCCTGACACATTTCTATGCACGATCCTGACACTGTCCCAAACCTGTCGGTGTCCTTAAGTGAAGACCTGAGGCTGTGCCTAACTCAGGCCCTGAAGCTTTCCCTAACTGAGGCCTTGATTCTGTGACTAACACAGGCCCTGCTCAGGTCTTTCTGTATGACCCGAATGCTGACCCCACAAAGACCCTGATGCTGTTCCTACATCCATGCCCTGACTGTGTCTCTAGCTGGGGGGCTGGCACTAGGCCTCACTCAGGCCTAGACGTTCTCCCTAAGTTAGGTTCTGACGCTGTCCCTACCCGAAGCCCTGACACAGGTCCTAAATTAGGCCCTGATTCTCTAAGTAACGAAGGTCTTGACACCAACCCAGGTCATTTGCTGACACTATCCCTGGCTCGGAACATGACTCTGTACCAAGCTAATGTCCTGCATCTTATCCTAATTGAAACCCTAATACTCTCCCTAACTAAGGCACTAACTGATCCTAACTAAGACTTTCACCCTATCTCTCACTAAGGCGCAGAATCTGTCCCTGACTTGGGCCGAGCTGCAGTCAAAGGCCCTGATGCTGCTTCGACGTCATGCCCTGACACTGTCTCCAGCTAGGGGCCTGAAGCTGGGCCTCACTCAGGCCCTCTTGCTTGCCCTAAGTCCGACCCTGATGCTGGTCCTAAATAAGGCCCTCAGGTTCTCAGTAACTAAGGTCTTGACACTATCCCGAGGTCATTTGCTGACACAATCCCTAGACTTTACCCTAACCCTGTCCCTAGCTAATGTCCTGCCTCTTCTGCTAACTGAAGCCCTTATGCTGTGCCGATGTCAGGACCTGAATTGAGTCCCCACGCCGTGACGCTGTCCCTAACTAAGGCCTGGATGTTAGGCTTAACTCACGGCCTGACACTGTCCCTAACTAAGGCCCTGATGCCATCAATATCTAAAGTCCTCACACTATCCTCAGCTAATTTACTAACCCATCTCTTACTAAGGTCCTGAAAATATCGCTAAGTAGAGCCGTGACGCTGTCCCTAACAGAAGGCCTGCTCATGTCTTTAACGAAGACCATAATGCTGATCCAACAAGGGCACTGATGCTGCTCCTGTGTCACGCCCTGACAGTGTCCCCACCTACAGGAATGACGCTAGGCCTCACTCAGTCCCTGGCGCTCACCCCAAGCCAGTCCGGGATGCGATTTTTACATGAAGCCCTAACATTGCTTCTAAAGAAGGCCCTGATGCTCTCAGTAACTAAGGTCTTGACACTATCTCTCACTAAGGCCTG
Source organism: Kogia breviceps (assembly GCF_026419965.1). NCBI lineage: Eukaryota > Metazoa > Chordata > Mammalia > Artiodactyla > Physeteridae > Kogia > Kogia breviceps. The sequence goes on along the minus strand of NW_026711667.1, from coordinate 59,586 downwards.
GAATCTGTCCCTAACATGGGTCCTGCTGCAATCAATAACTAAAATCCGGACACTATCCTGAGCTAATATCCTGACACATTTCTATCCAAGGTTCTCACACTGTCCCAAAGAGAGCCCTGTCGCTCTCCTTAACTGAAGACGTGAGGCTGTGCCTAACTCAGGCCCTGAAGCTTTCCTTAACCGAGGCCTTGATTCTGTGACTCACTCAAGCCCTGCTCATGTCTTTCACTATGACCCGAATGCTGACTCCACAAAGGCCCTGATGCTGCTCCTAAGTCATGCCCTGACAGTGTCTGCATCTAGGGGCCTGACGCTAGGCCTCACTCAGGCCCTCACCTCCTCCCTATACCAGGCTCTGACACTGTCCCTACCCGAAGCCCTGGCACAGGTCCTAAATTAGGCCCTGATTCTCTAAGTAACTAAGGGCTTGATTCCAAACCTAGGTCATTACCTGACACTAGCCCTAGACCTGAACGTAAACTTCTCTTTTGCTAATGTTCAATTTAGCTAAAGAGATTCTTTAGGATGAAATTCTTTCATCTTCTGAATACAGTTTTCTGAAAAAAATAATGTTTAAACTCTTACTGAACTTAAACAAAATGTACTCAACTTCTGTGGAATATTCCTTTATACCAGCCTGCCTGGTTTACTTCTGCATTTGCCTGTGTTGGCTTTCAGGGTGCTTGTAGGAATGCCTCCTCTTATGCTAACGAACTAATTCTTATTATGCCAAATCCCTGATGTTGTCCCTAATTAACTTCAGGAAACTCCTCCCAAGGCTGTGAACCTGTCCCAAACTGAGGCCTGGAGGCTCATCCTAGCTCAGACACTGACACTGTCCCTAGCAAAGGCCCTGACACAACTCCTAGCTCTGTCCCTGACACTATACCTAACAAAGGCTATAATGCTAGTCCTAACTCAGGCCCTGACACTGTTTCTAACTAAAGCCCAGCTGCCGCCAATATCTAAAATCCTGAGACTATCCTGAGTTAATATCCTGACCCAGGTCTTACCAAGGTCCTGAAACTGACCCAAAGTAAGCCTTGATGCTGTCCATACATGAGGCCCTGAGGCTCTCCCTAACAGAGGCCCTGATACTGTCTTTAATGAAGAACCTGACGCTGATCCCACAGAGGCCCTTCTGCTGCTCCTAAGTCATGCCCTGACAGTGTCCCTAACTCAGGCCCTAAAGATAAGCCTCACTTAGGCCCTTTGGCTGTACCTTCCTTATGCTCTGACGCTGTCTGTATAGGAAGCCCTGGCAGTGGTCCTGATTTAGGCCCTCACGCTGGTCCTAAGTAAGGCCCTGAGGCTCTCAATAACGAAGGTCTTCACGCTTTTCCTGGGTTATTTCCTGACGCTATCCCTGGCCCGGAACCTGACTCTGTCCCAAGCTAATGTCCTGCATCTTATCCTAAATGAAACCCTAATAGTATCCCTAAGTAAGGCATGACCAATCCGAACAAAGGCCTTGAGACTATCTCTCACTAAAGCCCGGAATCTGTCCCTAACATGGGACCTGTTGCAATCAATATCTAAAATCCCGACACTGTCCTGAGATAATTTCCTGACACATTTCTATACACGATCCTGACACTGTCTCAAACCGGTCGGTGTCCTTAAGTGAAGACCTGAGGCTGTGCCTAACTCAGGCCCTGAAGCTTTCCCTAAGGGAGGCCTTGATTCTGTGACTCACTCAAGGCCTGCTCATGTCTTTCACTATGACCTTTCGCTGACCCAACCAAGGTGTTTATGCTGCTCCTAAGTCATGCCCTGACTGTGTCTGCAGCTAGGGGGCTGACGCTAGGCCTCACTCAGGCCCTGACGTTCTCCATAAGTCAGGTCTGACGCTGTCCCTACCGAAAATCTTGACGCAGGTCCTAAATTTTAGGCCTTGATTCTCTAAGTAACTAAGGTCTTGACACCAAATCTAGGTCATTAACTGACACTACCCCTAGACCTTAATCTATTCTTGACTTTAGCTAATGTCAAGTTTAGGGAAAGAGATTCTTTATGACGAAATTCTTTCATCATATGAATATTGGTTTCTTAAAAAAATATTTTTTAAACTCTTGTTAACCTTAAACAAAGTGTACTCAACTGCTGTGGAATATTCCTTCATAGCAGCGTGCATGGTTCACTTTTACATTCTTGTGTGTTGGTCTTCACGGTTCTTGCAGGAATGGCTCCTCTTATGCTAACTAAATCATCCCTGATGCTGAACATAAATAAGGCGCTGAAATTACTCCCGATGCTGTGAACCTGTCCCTAACTACGGCCTGGAGACTCGTGCTAACCCAGGCCCTGACACTGTCCCTAACTAAGACCCTGACATTACACGTAACTCGGACCCTGACACTACTCCTAGCTCAGTCCCTGACACTATACCTAACAAAGCCCATAATGATATTCCTAACTCAGACCCTGACACTGACTCTAAGGCCCTACTGCCGCCATTATCTAAAGCCCTGATTTTATCCTGAGTTCATATCCTGACCCAGTTCTTACCAAGGTCCTGAAACTGACCCAAAGTAAGCCTTGATGCTGTCTGAAAATGAGGCCCTGAGGCTCTCCCTAACAGAGGCCCTGATAATGTCTTTAGTGAAGACCCTCACGCTGATCCCACAGAGGCCCTTCTGCTGCTCCTAAGTCATGCCCTGACAGTGTCCCTAACTCAGGCCCTAAAGATAAGCCTCACTTCGGCCCTTTGGCTGTACCTTCCTTATGCTCTGACGCTGTCTGTATAGGAAGCCCTGGCAGTGGTCCTGATTTAGGCCCACACGCTGGTCCTAAGTAAGGCCCTGAGGCTCTCAATAACGAAGGTCTTCACGCTTTTCCTGGGTCATTTCCAGACGCTATCCCTGGCCTGGTACCTGACTCTGTCCCAAGCTAATGTCCTGCATCTTATCCTAAATGAAACCCTAATACTCTCCCAAACTAAGCCCTGACGAAACCTAACAAAGGCCTTCACACTATCTCTCACGAACGCCCAGAATCTGTCCCTAATGGTCCCTGCTGCAATCAATAACTAAAAAAAGGACACTGTCCTGAGCTAATATCCTGACTCATTTCTATCCACTGTCCTGATACTTTCCAAAAGAAAGCCTGTTGCCGTCCTTAAGTGAAGACCTGAGGCTGTGCCTAACTCAGGCCCTGAAGCTTTCCCTAACTGAGGCCTTGATTCTGTGACTAACACAGGCCCTGTTCATGTCTTTCACTATGACCTGCATGCTGACCCCACAAAGGCCCTGATGCTGTTCCTACGTCATGCCCTGACTGTGTCCCCAGCAGGTGGGCTGGCACTAGGCCTCACTCAGGCCTAGACATTCTCCCTAAGTCAGGCTTTGACGATGTCCCTACCCGAAGCCCTGACACAGGTCCTAAATTAGGCCCTGATTCTCTAAATAACTAAGGTCTTGACACCAACCCAGGTTATTTTCTGACACTATCCCTGGCTCGGATCATGACTCTGTCCCAAGGTAATGTCCTGCATCTTATCCTAATTGAAACCCTAATACTCTCCCTAACTAAGGCCCGGACTAATCCTAATTAAGGCATTGACCCTATCTCTCACTAAGGCCCAGAATCTATCCCTAACATGGGCCCTGCTGCAATCAATAATGAAAATCCGGACACTAGCCTGAGCTAATATCCTGACACATTTCTATCCAAGGTTCTATCGCTAAGTAGAGCCGTGACACTGTCCCTAACAGAAGGCCTGCTCATGTCTTTAACGAAGACCATAATGCTGATCCAACAACGGCACTGATGCTGCTCCTGTGTCATGCCCTGACAGTGTCCCCACCTACAGGAATGACGCTAGGCCTCACTCAGTCCCTGGCGCTCACCCCAAGCCAGTCCGGGATGCGATTTTTACATGAAGCCCTAACATTGCTTCTAAAGAAGGCCCTGATGCTCTCAGTAACTAAGGTCTTGACACTATCTCTCACTAAGGCCTGGAATCTGTCCCTAACATGGGTCCTGCTGCAATCAATAACTAAAATCCGGACACTATCCTGAGCTAATATCCTGACACATTTCTATCCAAGGTTCTGACACTGTCCCAAAGAGAGCCCTGTCGCTCTCCTTAACTGAAGACGTGAGGCTGTGCCTAACTCAGGCCCTGAAGCTTTCCTTAACCGAGGCCTTGATTCTGTGACTCACTCAAGCCCTGCTCATGTCTTTCACTATGACCCGAATGCTGACTCCACAAAGGCCCTGATGCTGCTCCTAAGTCATGCCCTGACAGTGTCTGCATCTAGGGGCCTGACGCTAGGCCTCACTCAGGCCCTCACCTCCTCCCTATACCAGGCTCTGACACTGTCCCTACCCGAAGCCCTGGCACAGGTCCTAAATTAGGCCCTGATTCTCTAAGTAACTAAGGGCTTGATTCCAAACCTAGGTCATTACCTGACACTAGCCCTAGACCTGAACGTAAACTTCTCTTTTGCTAATGTTCAATTTAGCTAAAGAGATTCTTTAGGATGAAATTCTTTCATCTTCTGAATACAGTTTTCTGAAAAAAATAATGTTTAAACTCTTACTGAACTTAAACAAAATGTACTCAACTTCTGTGGAATATTCCTTTATACCAGCCTGCCTGGTTTACTTCTGCATTTGCCTGTGTTGGCTTTCAGGGTGCTTGTAGGAATGCCTCCTCTTATGCTAACGAACTAATTCTTATTATGCCAAATCCCTGATGTTGTCCCTAATTAACTTCAGGAAACTCCTCCCAAGGCTGTGAACCTGTCCCAAACTGAGGCCTGGAGGCTCATCCTAGCTCAGACACTGACACTGTCCCTAGCAAAGGCCCTGACACAACTCCTAGCTCTGTCCCTGACACTATACCTAACAAAGGCTATAATGCTAGTCCTAACTCAGGCCCTGACACTGTTTCTAACTAAAGCCCAGCTGCCGCCAATATCTAAAATCCTGAGACTATCCTGAGTTAATATCCTGACCCAGGTCTTACCAAGGTCCTGAAACTGACCCAAAGTAAGCCTTGATGCTGTCCATACATGAGGCCCTGAGGCTCTCCCTACCAGAGGCCCTGATACTGTCTTTAATGAAGAACCTGACGCTGATCCCACAGAGGCCCTTCTGCTGCTCCTAAGTCATGCCCTGACAGTGTCCCTAACTCAGGCCCTAAAGATAAGCCTCACTTAGGCCCTTTGGCTGTACCTTCCTTATGCTCTGACGCTGTCTGTATAGGAAGCCCTGGCAGTGGTCCTGATTTAGTCCCTCACGCTGGTCCTAAGTAAGGCCCTGAGGCTCTCAATAACGAAGGTCTTCACGCTTTCCCTGGGTTATTTCCTGACGCTATCCCTGGCCCGGAACCTGACTCTGTCCCAAGCTAATGTCCTGCATCTTATCCTAAATGAAACCCTAATAGTATCCCTAACTAAGGCCTGACCAATCCGAACAAAGGCCTTGACACTATCTCTCACTAAAGCCCGGAATCTGTCCCTAACATGGGACCTGTTGCAATCAATAACTAAAATCCAGACACTGTCCTGAGATAATTTCCTGACACATTTCTATACACGATCCTGACACTGTCTCAAACCGGTCGGTGTCCTTAAGTGAAGACCTGAGGCTGTGCCTAACTCAGGCCCTGAAGCTTTCCCTAAGGGAGGCCTTGATTCTGTGACTCACTCAAGGCCTGCTCATGTCTTTCACTATGACCTTTCGCTGACCCAACCAAGGTGTTTATGCTGCTCCTAAGTCATGCCCTGACTGTGTCTGCAGCTAGGGGGCTGACGCTAGGCCTCACTCAGGCCCTGACGTTCTCCATAAGTCAGGTCTGACGCTGTCCCTACCGAAAATCTTGACGCAGGTCCTAAATTTTAGGCCTTGATTCTCTAAGTAACTAAGGTCTTGACACCAAATCTAGGTCATTAACTGACACTACCCCTAGACCTTAATCTATTCTTGACTTTAGCTAATGTCAAGTTTAGGGAAAGAGATTCTTTATGACGAAATTCTTTCATCATATGAATATTGGTTTCTTAAAAAAATATTTTTTAAACTCTTGTTAACCTTAAACAAAGTGTACTCAACTGCTGTGGAATATTCCTTCATAGCAGCGTGCATGGTTCACTTTTACATTCTTGTGTGTTGGTCTTCACGGTTCTTGCAGGAATGGCTCCTCTTATGCTAACTAAATCATCCCTGATGCTGAACATAAATAAGGCGCTGAAATTACTCCCGATGCTGTGAACCTGTCCCTAACTACGGCCTGGAGACTCGTGCTAACCCAGGCCCTGACACTGTCCCTAACCAAGACCCTGACATTACACGTAACTCGGACCCTGACACTACTCCTAGCTCAGTCTCTGACACTATACCTAACAAAGCCCATAATGATATTCCTAACTCAGACCCTGACACTGACTCTAAGGCCCTACTGCCGCCATTATCTAAAGCCCTGATTTTATCCTGAGTTAATATCCTGACCCAGTTCTTACCAAGGTCCTGAAACTGACCCAAAGTAAGCCTTGATGCTGTCTGAAAATGAGGCCCTGAGGCTCTCCCTAACAGAGGCCCTGATAATGTCTTTAGTGAAGACCCTCACGCTGATCCCACAGAGGCCCTTCTGCTGCTCCTAAGTCATGCCCTGACAGTGTCCCTAACTCAGGCCCTAAAGATAAGCCTCACTTAGGCCCTTTGGCTGTACCTTCCTTATGCTCTGACGCTGTCTGTATAGGAAGCCCTGGCAGTGGTCCTGATTTAGGCCCTCACGCTGGTCCTAAGTAAGGCCCTGAGGCTCTCAATAACGAAGGTCTTCACGCTTTTCCTGGGTCATTTCCAGACGCTATCCCTGGCCTGGTACCTGACTCTGTCCCAAGCTAATGTCCTGCATCTTATCCTAAATGAAACCCTAATACTCTCCCAAACTAAGCCCTGACGAAACCTAACAAAGGCCTTCACACTATCTCTCACGAATGCCCGGAATCTGTCCCTAATGGTCCCTGCTGCAATCAATAACTAAAAAAAGGACACTATCCTGAGCTAATATCCTGACTAATTTCTATCCACTGTCCTGATACTTTCCAAAAGAAAGCCTGTTGCCGTCCTTAAGTGAAGACCTGAGGCTGTGCCTAACTCAGGCCCTGAAGCTTTCCCTAACTGAGGCCTTGATTCTGTGACTAACACAGGCCCTGTTCATGTCTTTCACTATGACCTGCATGCTGACCCCACAAAGGCCCTGATGCTGTTCCTACGTCATGCCCTGACTGTGTCTCCAGCAGGTGGGCTGGCACTAGGCCTCACTCAGGCCTAGACGTTCTCCCTAAGTCAGGCTCTGATGATGTCCCTACCCGAAGCCCTGACACAGGTCCTAAATTAGGCCCTGATTCTCTAAATAACTAAGGTCTTGACACCAACCCAGGTCATTTTCTGACACTATCCCTGGCTCGGATCATGAGTCTGTCCCAAGCTAATGTCCTGCATCTTATCCTAATAGAAACCCTAATACTCTCCCTAACTAAGTCTCTAACTGATCCTAACTAAGACTTTCACCCTATCTCTCACTAAGGCCCAGAATCTGTCCCTGACTTGGGCCGTGCTGCAGTCAATAATGAAAATCCCGACACTATCCTGAGCTAATATGCTGACATATTTCTATCCACGGACCTGACACAGTCCCAAAGAAAGGCCTGTCGCTGTAGTTAAATGAAGACCTGAGGCTGTGCCTAACTCAGGCCCTGAAGCTTTCCCTAACGGAGGCCTCGATTCTCTGACTCACTCAGGCCCTGCTCATGTCCTTTACTATGACCCAAATGCTGACCAAACAAAGGGCCTGATGCTGCTTCGACGTCATGCCCTGACACTGTCTCCAGCTAGGGGCCTGAAGCTGGGCCTCACTCAGGCCCTCTTGCTTGCCCTAAGTCCGACCCTGATGCTGGTCCTAAATAAGCCCTCAGGTTCTCAGTAACTAAGGTCTTGACACTATCCCGAGGTCATTTGCTGACACAATCCCTAGACTTTACCCTAACCCTGTCCCTAGCTAATGTCCTGCCTCTTCTGCTAACTGAAGCCCTTATGCTGTGCCGATGTCAGGACCTGAATTGAGTCCCCACGCCGTGACACTGTCCCTAACTAAGGCCTGGATGTTAGGCCTAAGTCACGGCCTGACACTGTCCCTAACTAAGGCCCTGATGCCATCAATATCTAAAGTCCTCACACTATCCTCAGCTAATTTACTAACCCATCTCTTACTAAGGTCCTGAAAATATTGCTAAGCCGTGACGCTGTCCCTAACAGAAGGCCTGCTCATGTCTTTAACGAAGACCATAATGCTGATCCAACAAGGGCACTGATGCTGCTCCTGTGTCACGCCCTGACAGTGTCCCCACCTACAGGAATGACGCTAGGCCTCGCTCAGTCCCTGGCGCTCACCCCAAGCCAGTCCGGGATGCGATTTTTACATGAAGCCCTAACATTGCTTCTAAAGAAGGCCCTGATGCTCTCAGTAACTAAGGTCTTGACACTATCTCTCACTAAGGCCTGGAATCTGTCCCTAACATGGGTCCTGCTGCAATCAATAACTAAAATCCGGACACTATCCTGAGCTAATATCCTGACACATTTCTATCCAAGGTTCTGACACTGTCCCAAAGAGAGCCCTGTCGCTCTCCTTAACTGAAGACGTGAGGCTGTGCCTAACTCAGGCCCTGAAGCTTTCCTTAACCGAGGCCTTGATTCTGTGACTCACTCAAGCCCTGCTCATGTCTTTCACTATGACCCGAATGCTGACTCCACAAAGGCCCTGATGCTGCTCCTAAGTCATGCCCTGACAGTGTCTGCATCTAGGGGCCTGACGCTAGGCCTCACTCAGGCCCTCACCTCCTCCCTATACCAGGCTCTGACACTGTCCCTACCCGAAGCCCTGGCACAGGTCCTAAATTAGGCCCTGATTCTCTAAGTAACTAAGGGCTTGATTCCAAACCTAGGTCATTACCTGACACTAGCCCTAGACCTGAACGTAAACTTCTCTTTTGCTAATGTTCAATTTAGCTAAAGAGATTCTTTAGGATGAAATTCTTTCATCTTCTGAATACAGTTTTCTGAAAAAAATAATGTTTAAACTCTTACTGAACTTAAACAAAATGTACTCAACTTCTGTGGAATATTCCTTTATACCAGCCTGCCTGGTTTACTTCTGCATTTGCCTGTGTTGGCTTTCAGGGTGCTTGTAGGAATGCCTCCTCTTATGCTAACGAACTAATTCTTATTATGCCAAATCCCTGATGTTGTCCCTAATTAACTTCAGGAAACTCCTCCCAAGGCTGTGAACCTGTCCCAAACTGAGGCCTGGAGGCTCATCCTAGCTCAGACACTGACACTGTCCCTAGCAAAGGCCCTGACACAACTCCTAGCTCTGTCCCTGACACTATACCTAACAAAGGCTATAATGCTAGTCCTAACTCAGGCCCTGACACTGTTTCTAACTAAAGCCCAGCTGCCGCCAATATCTAAAATCCTGAGACTATCCTGAGTTAATATCCTGACCCAGGTCTTACCAAGGTCCTGAAACTGACCCAAAGTAAGCCTTGATGCTGTCCATACATGAGGCCCTGAGGCTCTCCCTAACAGAGGCCCTGATACTGTCTTTAATGAAGAACCTGACGCTGATCCCACAGAGGCCCTTCTGCTGCTCCTAAGTCATGCCCTGACAGTGTCCCTAACTCAGGCCCTAAAGATAAGCCTCACTTAGGCCCTTTGGCTGTACCTTCCTTATGCTCTGACGCTGTCTGTATAGGAAGCCCTGGCAGTGGTCCTGATTTAGGCCCTCACGCTGGTCCTAAGTAAGGCCCTGAGGCTCTCAATAACGAAGGTCTTCACGCTTTCCCTGGGTCATTTCGTGATGCTATCCCTGGCCCGGAACCTGACTCTGTCTCAAGCTAATGTCCTGCATCTTATCCTAAATGAAACCCTAATAGTATCCCTAAGTAAGGCCTGACCAATCCGAACAAAGGCCTTGACACTATCTCTCACTAAAGCCCGGAATCTGTCCCTAACATGGGACCTGTTGCAATCAATAACTAAAATCCAGACACTGTCCTGAGATAATTTCCTGACACATTTCTATACACGATCCTGACACTGTCTCAAACCGGTCGGTGTCCTTAAGTGAAGACCTGAGGCTGTGCCTAACTCAGGCCCTGAAGCTTTCCCTAAGGGAGGCCTTGATTCTGTGACTCACTCAAGGCCTGCTCATGTCTTTCACTATGACCTTTCGCTGACCCAACCAAGGTGTTTATGCTGCTCCTAAGTCATGCCCTGACTGTGTCTGCAGCTAGGGGGCTGACGCTAGGCCTCACTCAGGCCCTGACGTTCTCCATAAGTCAGGTCTGACGCTGTCCCTACCGAAAATCTTGACGCAGGTCCTAAATTTTAGGCCTTGATTCTCTAAGTAACTAAGGTCTTGACACCAAATCTAGGTCATTAACTGACACTACCCCTAGACCTTAATCTATTCTTGACTTTAGCTAATGTCAAGTTTAGGGAAAGAGATTCTTTATGACGAAATTCTTTCATCATATGAATATTGGTTTCTTAAAAAAATAATTTTTAAACTCTTGTTAACCTTAAACAAAATGTACTCAACTGCTGTGGAATATTCCTTCATAGCAGCGTGCATGGTTCACTTTTACATTCTTGTGTGTTGGTCTTCAGGGTTCTTGCAGGAATGGCTCCTCTTATGCTAACTAAATCATCCCTGATGCTGAACATAAATAAGGCGCTGAAATTACTCCCAATGCTGTGAACCTGTCCCTAACTACGGCCTGGAGACTCGTGCTAACCCAGGCCCTGACACTGTCCCTAACCAACACCTTGACATTACACGTAACTCGGACCCTGACACTACTCCTAGCTCAGTCCCTGACACTATACCTAACAAAGCCCATAATGATATTCCTAACTCAGACCCTGACACTGACTCTAAGGCCCTACTGCCACCAATATCTAAACTCCTGATGCTATCCTGAGTTATTATCCTGACCCAGGTCTTACCAAGGTCCTGAAACTGACCCAAAGTAAGCCTTGATGCTGTCCGAAAATGAGGCCCTGAGGCTGTCCCTAACAGAGGCCCTGATACTGTCTTTAATGAAGACCCTCACGCTGATCCCACAGAGGCCCTTCTGCTGCTCTTAAGTCATGCCTTGACAGTGTCCCTAACTCAGGCCATAAAGATAAGCCTCACTTAGGCCCTTTGGCTGTACCTTCGTTAGGCTCTGACGCTGTCTGTATAGGAAACCCTGGCAGTGGTCCTGATTTAGGCCCACACGCTGGTCCTAAGTAAGGCCCTGAGGTTCTCAATAACGAAGGTCTTCACGCTTTTCCTGGGTCATTTCATGACACTATCCCTGGCCCGGAACCTGACTCTGTGCCAAGCTAATGTCCTGCATCTTATCCTAAATGAAACCCTAATACTCTCCCAAACTAAACCCTGACGAAACCTAACAAAGGCCTTCGCAATATCTCTCACGAACGCCCGGAATCTGTCCTTAATGGTCCCTGCTGCAATCAATAACTAAAAAAAGGACACTGTCCTGAGCTAATATCCTGACTCATTTCTATCCACTGTTCTGATACTTTCCAAAAGAAAGCCTGTTGCCGGCCTTAAGTGAAGACCTGAGGCTGTGCCTAACTCAGGCCCTGAAGCTTTCCCTAACTTAGGCCTTGATTCTGTTATTAACACAGGCCCTGTTCATGTCTTTCACTATGACCCACATGCTGACCCCACAAAGGCCCTGATGCTGTTCCTACGTCATGCCCTGACTGTGTCCCCAGCAGGTGGGCTGGCACTAGGCCTCACTCAGGCCTAGACATTCTCCCTAAGTCTGTCTCTGACGCTGTCCCTACCCGAAGCCCTGACACAGGTCCTAAATTAGGCCCTGATTCTCTAAATAACTAAGGTCTTGACACCAACCCAGGTCATTTTCTGACACTATCCCTGGCTCGGATCATGAGTCTGTCCCAAGCTAATGTCCTGCATCTTATCCTAATAGAAACCCTAATACTCTCCCTAACTAAGTCTCTAACTGATCCTAACTAAGACTTTCACCCTATCTCTCACTAAGGCCCAGAATCTGTCCCTGACTTGGGCCGTGCTGCAGTCAATAATGAAAATCCCGACACTATCCTGAGCTAATATGCTGACATATTTCTATCCACGGACATGACACAGTCCCAAAGAAAGGCCTGTCGCTGTAGTTAAATGAAGACCTGAGGCTGTGCCTAACTCAGGCCCTGAAGCTTTCCCTAACGGAGGCCTCGATTCTCTGACTCACTCAGGCCCTGCTCATGTCCTTTACTATGACCCAAATGCTGACCAAACAAAGGGCCTGATGCTGCTTCGACGTCATGCCCTGACACTGTCTCCAGCTAGGGGCCTGAAGCTGGGCCTCACTCAGGCCCTCTTGCTTGCCCTAAGTCCGACCCTGATGCTGGTCCTAAATAAGCCCTCAGGTTCTCAGTAACTAAGGTCTTGACACTATCCCGAGGTCATTTGCTGACACAATCCCTAGACTTTAACCTAACCCTGTCCCTAGCTAATGTCCTGCCCCCCTTTTTTTTTTTTTTTTTTGCGGTATGCGGGCCTCTCACTGCTGTGGCCTCTCCCATTGCGCAGCACAGGCTCCGGACGCGCAGGCCTAGCGGCCATGGCTCACGGGCTTAGTTGCTCCGCGGCATGTGGGATCTTCCCGGACCAGGGCACGAACCCGTGTCTCCTGAATAGGCAGGCGGATTCTCAACCACTGCGCCACCAGGGAAGCCCTGTCCTGCCTCTTATGCTAACTGAAGCCCTTATGCTGTGCCGATGTCAGGACCTGAATTGAGTCCCCACGCCGTGACACTGTCCCTAACTAAGGCCTGGATGTTAGGCCTAAGTCACGGCCTGACACTGTCCCTAACTAAGGCCCTGATGCCATCAATATCTAAAGTCCTCACACTATCCTCAGCTAATTTACTAACCCATCTCTTACTAAGGTCCTGAAAATATCGCTAAGTAAGCCGTGACGCTGTCCCTAACAGAAGGCCTGCTCATGTCTTTAACGAAGACCATAATGCTGATCCAACAAGGGCACTGATGCTGCTCCTGTGTCACGCCCTGACAGTGTCCCCACCTACAGGAATGACGCTAGGCCTCACTCAGGCCCTGGCGCTCACCCCAAGCCAGTCCGGGATGCGATTTTTACATGAAGCCCTAACATTGCTTCTAAAGAAGGCCCTGATGCTCTCAGTAACTAAGGTCTTGACACTATCTCTCACTAAGGCCTGGAATCTGTCCCTAACATGGGTCCTGCTGCAATCAATAACTAAAATCCGGACACTATCCTGAGCTAATATCCTGACACATTTCTATCCAAGGTTCTCACACTGTCCCAAAGAGAGCCCTGTCGCTCTCCTTAACTGAAGATGTGAGGCTGTGCCTAACTCAGGCCCTGAAGCTTTCCTTAACCGAGGCCTTGATTCTGTGACTCACTCAAGCCCTGCTCATGTCTTTCACTATGACCCGAATGCTGACTCCACAAAGGCCCTGATGCTGCTCCTAAGTCATGCCCTGACAGTGTCTGCATCTAGGGGCCTGACGCTAGGCCTCACTCAGGCTCTCACATTCTCCCTATATCAGGCTCTGACACTGTCCCTACCCGAAGCCCTGGCACAGGTCCTAAATTAGGCCCTGATTCTCTAAGTAACTAAGGGCTTGATTCCAAACCTAGGTCATTCCCTGACACTAGCCCTAGACCTGAACGTAAACTTCTCTTTTGCTAATGTTCAATTTAGCTAAAGAGATTCTTTAGGATGAAATTCTTTCATCTTCTGAATACAGTTTTCTGAAAAAAATAATGTTTAAACTCTTACTGAACTTAAACAAAATGTACTCAACTTCTGTGGAATATTCCTTTAAACCAGCCTGCCTGGTTTACTTCTGCATTTGCCTGTGTTGGCTTTCAGGGTGCTTGTAGGAATGCCTCCTCTTATGCTAACGAACTAATTCTTATTATGCCAAATCCCTGATGTTGTCCCTAATTAACTTCAGGAAACTCCTCCCAAGGCTGTGAACCTGTCCCAAACTGAGGCCTGGAGGCTCATCCTAGCTCAGACACTGACACTGTCCCTAGCAAAGGCCCTGACACAACTCCTAGCTCTGTCCCTGACACTATACCTAACAAAGGCTATAATGCTAGTCCTAACTCAGGCCCTGACACTGTTTCTAACTAAAGCCCAGCTGCCGCCAATATCTAAAATCCTGAGACTATCCTGAGTTAATATCCTGACCCAGGTCTTACCAAGGTCCTGAAACTGACCCAAAGTAAGCCTTGATGCTGTCCATAAATGAGGCCCTGAGGCTCTCCCTAACAGAGGCCCTGATACTGTCTTTAATGAAGAACCTGACGCTGATCCCACAGAGGCCCTTCTGCTGCTCCTAAGTCATGCCCTGACAGTGTCCCTAACTCAGGCCCTAAAGATAAGCCTCACTTAGGCCCTTTGGCTGTACCTTCCTTATGCTCTGACGCTGTCTGTATAGGAAGCCCTGGCAGTGGTCCTGATTTAGGCCCTCACACTGGTCCTAAGTAAGGCCCTGAGGCTCTCAATAACAAAGGTCTTCACGCTTTTCCTGGGTTATTTCCTGACGCTATCCCTGGCCCGGAACCTGACTCTCTCCCAAGCTAATGTCCTGCATCTTATCCTAAATGAAACCCTAATAGTATCCCTAACTAAGCCCTGACTAATCCGAACAAAGGCCTTGACACTATCTCTCACTAAAGCCCGGAATCTGTCCCTAACATGGGACCTGTTGCAATCAATAACTAAAATCCCGACACTGTCCTGAGATAATTTCCTGACACATTTCTATGCACGATCCTGACACTGTCCCAAACCTGTCGGTGTCCTTAAGTGAAGACCTGAGGCTGTGCCTAACTCAGGCCCTGAAGCTTTCCCTAACTGAGGCCTTGATTCTGTGACTAACACAGGCCCTGCTCAGGTCTTTCTGTATGACCCGAATGCTGACCCCACAAAGACCCTGATGCTGTTCCTACATCATGCCCTGACTGTGTCTCTAGCTGGGGGGCTGACACTAGGCCTCACTCAGGCCTAGACGTTCTCCCTAAGTTAGGTTCTGACGCTGTCCCTACCCGAAGCCCTGACACAGGTCCTAAATTAGGCCCTGATTCTCTAAGTAACGAAGGTCTTGACACCAACCCAGGTCATTTGCTGACACTATCCCTGGCTCGGAACATGACTCTGTACCAAGCTAATGTCCTGCATCTTATCCTAATTGAAACCCTAATACTCTCCCTAACTAAGTCTCTAACTGATCCTAACTAAGACTTTCACCCTATCTCTCACTAAGGCGCAGAATCTGTCCCTGACTTGGGCCGAGCTGCAGTCAAAGGCCCTGATGCTGCTTCGACGTCATGCCCTGACACTGTCTCCAGCTAGGGGCCTGAAGCTGGGCCTCACTCAGGCCCTCTTGCTTGCCCTAAGTCCGACCCTGATGCTGGTCCTAAATAAGGCCCTCAGGTTCTCAGTAACTAAGGTCTTGACACTATCCCGAGGTCATTTGCTGACACAATCCCTAGACTTTACCCTAACCCTGTCCCTAGCTAATGTCCTGCCTCTTCTGCTAACTGAAGCCCTTATGCTGTGCCGATGTCAGGACCTGAATTGAGTCCCCACGCCGTGACGCTGTCCCTAACTAAGGCCTGGATGTTAGGCCTAAGTCACGGCCTGACACTGTCCCTAACTAAGGCCCTGATGCCATCAATATCTAAAGTCCTCACACTATCCTCAGCTAATTTACTAACCCATCTCTTACTAAGGTCCTGAAAATATCGCTAAGTAGAGCCGTGACGCTGTCCCTAACAGAAGGCCTGCTCATGTCTTTAACGAAGACCATAATGCTGATCCAACAACGGCACTGATGCTGCTCCTGTGTCACGCCCTGACAGTGTCCCCACCTACAGGAATGACGCTAGGCCTCACTCAGGCCCTGGCGCTCACCCCAAGCCAGTCCGGGATGCGATTTTTACATGAAGCCCTAACATTGCTTCTAAAGAAGGCCCTGATGCTCTCAGTAACTAAGGTCTTGACACTATCTCTCACTAAGGCCTGGAATCTGTCCCTAACATGGGTCCTGCTGCAATCAATAACTAAAATCCGGACACTATCCTGAGCTAATATCCTGACACATTTCTATCCAAGGTTCTGACACTGTCCCAAAGAGAGCCCTGTCGCTCTCCTTAACTGAAGACGTGAGGCTGTGCCTAACTCAGGCCCTGAAGCTTTCCTTAACCGAGGCCTTGATTCTGTGACTCACTCAAGCCCTGCTCATGTCTTTCACTATGACCCGAATGCTGACTCCACAAAGGCCCTGATGCTGCTCCTAAGTCATGCCCTGACAGTGTCTGCATCTAGGGGCCTGACGCTAGGCCTCACTCAGGCTCTCACATTCTCCCTATATCAGGCTCTGACACTGTCCCTACCCGAAGCCCTGGCACAGGTCCTAAATTAGGCCCTGATTCTCTAAGTAACTAAGGGCTTGATTCCAAACCTAGGTCATTACCTGACACTAGCCCTAGACCTGAACGTAAACTTCTCTTTTGCTAATGTTCAATTTAGCTAAAGAGATTCTTTAGGATGAAATTCTTTCATCTTCTGAATACAGTTTTCTGAAAAAAATAATGTTTAAACTCTTACTGAACTTAAACAAAATGTACTCAACTTCTGTGGAATATTCCTTTAAACCAGCCTGCCTGGTTTACTTCTGCATTTGCCTGTGTTGGCTTTCAGGGTGCTTGTAGGAATGCCTCCTCTTATGCTAACGAACTAATTCTTATTATGCCAAATCCCTGATGTTGTCCCTAATTAACTTCAGGAAACTCCTCCCAAGGCTGTGAACCTGTCCCAAACTGAGGCCTGGAGGCTCATCCTAGCTCAGACACTGACACTGTCCCTAGCAAAGGCCCTGACACAACTCCTAGCTCTGTCCCTGACACTATACCTAACAAAGGCTATAATGCTAGTCCTAACTCAGGCCCTGACACTGTTTCTAACTAAAGCCCAGCTGCCGCCAATATCTAAAATCCTGAGACTATCCTGAGTTAATATCCTGACCCAGGTCTTACCAAGGTCCTGAAACTGACCCAAAGTAAGCCTTGATGCTGTCCATACATGAGGCCCTGAGGCTCTCCCTACCAGAGGCCCTGATACTGTCTTTAATGAAGAACCTGACGCTGATCCCACAGAGGCCCTTCTGCTGCTCCTAAGTCATGCCCTGACAGTGTCCCTAACTCAGGCCCTAAAGATAAGCCTCACTTAGGCCCTTTGGCTGTACCTTCCTTATGCTCTGACGCTGTCTGTATAGGAAGCCCTGGCAGTGGTCCTGATTTAGGCCCTCACGCTGGTCCTAAGTAAGGCCCTGAGGCTCTCAATAACGAAGGTCTTCACGCTTTTCCTGGGTTATTTCCTGACGCTATCCCTGGCCCGGAACCTGACTCTCTCCCAAGCTAATGTCCTGCATCTTATCCTAAATGAAACCCTAATAGTATCCCTAACTAAGGCCTGACCAATCCGAACAAAGGCCTTGACACTATCTCTCACTAAAGCCCGGAATCTGTCCCTAACATGGGACCTGTTGCAATCAATAACTAAAATCCTGACACTGTCCTGAGATAATTTCCTGACACATTTCTATGCACGATCCTGACACTGTCCCAAACCTGTCGGTGTCCTTAAGTGAAGACCTGAGGCTGTGCCTAACTCAGGCCCTGAAGCTTTCCCTAACTGAGGCCTTGATTCTGTGACTAACACAGGCCCTGCTCAGGTCTTTCTGTATGACCCGAATGCTGACCCCACAAAGACCCTGATGCTGTTCCTACATCCATGCCCTGACTGTGTCTCTAGCTGGGGGGCTGACACTAGGCCTCACTCAGGCCTAGACGTTCTCCCTAAGTTAGGTTCTGACGCTGTCCCTACCCGAAGCCCTGACACAGGTCCTAAATTAGGCCCTGATTCTCTAAGTAACGAAGGTCTTGACACCAACCCAGGTCATTTGCTGACACTATCCCTGGCTCGGAACATGACTCTGTACCAAGCTAATGTCCTGCATCTTATCCTAATTGAAACCCTAATACTCTCCCTAACTAAGGCACTAACTGATCCTAACTAAGACTTTCACCCTATCTCTCACTAAGGCGCAGAATCTGTCCCTGACTTGGGCCGAGCTGCAGTCAAAGGCCCTGATGCTGCTTCGACGTCATGCCCTGACACTGTCTCCAGCTAGGGGCCTGAAGCTGGGCCTCACTCAGGCCCTCTTGCTTGCCCTAAGTCCGACCCTGATGCTGGTCCTAAAAAAGCCCTCAGGTTCTCAGTAACTAAGGTCTTGACAGTATCCCGAGGTCATTTGCTGACACAATCCCTAGACTTTACCCTAACCCTGTCCCTAGCTAATGTCCTGCCTCTTCTGCTAACTGAAGCCCTTATGCTGTGCCGATGTCAGGACCTGAATTGAGTCCCCATGCCGTGACGCTGTCCCTAACTAAGGCCTGGATGTTAGGCCTAACTCACGGCCTGACACTGTCCCTAACTAAGGCCCTGATGCCATCAATATCTAAAGTCCTCACACTATCCTCAGCTAATTTACTAACCCATCTCTTACTAAGGTCCTGAAAATATCGCTAAGTAGAGCCGTGACGCTGTCCCTAACAGAAGGCCTGCTCATGTCTTTAACGAAGACCATAATGCTTATGCAACAAGGGCACTGATGCTGCTCCTATGTCACGCCCTGACAGTGTCCCCACCTACAGGAATGACGCTAGGCCTCACTCAGTCCCTGGCGCTCACCCCAAGCCAGTCCGGGATGCGATTTTTACATGAAGCCCTAACATTGCTTCTAAAGAAGGCCCTGATGCTCTCAGTAACTAAGGTCTTGACACTATCTCTCACTAAGGCCTGGAATCTGTCCCTAACATGGGTCCTGCTGCAATCAATAACTAAAATCCGGACACTATCCTGAGCTAATATCCTGACACATTTCTATCCAAGGTTCTGACACTGTCCCAAAGAGAGCCCTGTCGCTCTCCTTAACTGAAGACGTGAGGCTGTGCCTAACTCAGGCCCTGAAGCTTTCCTTAACCGAGGCCTTGATTCTGTGACTCACTCAAGCCCTGCTCATGTCTTTCACTATGACCCGAATGCTGACTCCACAAAGGCCCTGATGCTGCTCCTAAGTCATGCCCTGACAGTGTCTGCATCTAGGGGCCTGACGCTAGGCCTCACTCAGGCTCTCACATTCTCCCTATATCAGGCTCTGACACTGTCCCTACCCGAAGCCCTGGCACAGGTCCTAAATTAGGCCCTGATTCTCTAAGTAACTAAGGGCTTGATTCCAAACCTAGGTCATTCCCTGACACTAGCCCTAGACCTGAACGTAAACTTCTCTTTTGCTAATGTTCAATTTAGCTAAAGAGATTCTTTAGGATGAAATTCTTTCATCTTCTGAATACAGTTTTCTGAAAAAAATAATGTTTAAACTCTTACTGAACTTAAACAAAATGTACTCAACTTCTGTGGAATATTCCTTTAAACCAGCCTGCCTGGTTTACTTCTGCATTTGCCTGTGTTGGCTTTCAGGGTGCTTGTAGGAATGCCTCCTCTTATGCTAACGAACTAATTCTTATTATGCCAAATCCCTGATGTTGTCCCTAATTAACTTCAGGAAACTCCTCCCAAGGCTGTGAACCTGTCCCAAACTGAGGCCTGGAGGCTCATCCTAGCTCAGACACTGACACTGTCCCTAGCAAAGGCCCTGACACAACTCCTAGCTCTGTCCCTGACACTATACCTAACAAAGGCTATAATGCTAGTCCTAACTCAGGCCCTGACACTGTTTCTAACTAAAGCCCAGCTGCCGCCAATATCTAAAATCCTGAGACTATCCTGAGTTAATATCCTGACCCAGGTCTTACCAAGGTCCTGAAACTGACCCAAAGTAAGCCTTGATGCTGTCCATAAATGAGGCCCTGAGGCTCTCCCTAACAGAGGCCCTGATACTGTCTTTAATGAAGAACCTGACGCTGATCCCACAGAGGCCCTTCTGCTGCTCCTAAGTCATGCCCTGACAGTGTCCCTAACTCAGGCCCTAAAGATAAGCCTCACTTAGGCCCTTTGGCTGTACCTTCCTTATGCTCTGACGCTGTCTGTATAGGAAGCCCTGGCAGTGGTCCTGATTTAGGCCCTCACGCTGGTCCTAAGTAAGGCCCTGAGGCTCTCAATAACAAAGGTCTTCACGCTTTTCCTGGGTTATTTCCTGACGCTATCCCTGGCCCGGAACCTGACTCTCTCCCAAGCTAATGTCCTGCATCTTATCCTAAATGAAACCCTAATAGTATCCCTAACTAAGCCCTGACTAATCCGAACAAAGGCCTTGACACTATCTCTCACTAAAGCCCGGAATCTGTCCCTAACATGGGACCTGTTGCAATCAATAACTAAAATCCCGACACTGTCCTGAGATAATTTCCTGACACATTTCTATGCACGATCCTGACACTGTCCCAAACCTGTCGGTGTCCTTAAGTGAAGACCTGAGGCTGTGCCTAACTCAGGCCCTGAAGCTTTCCCTAACTGAGGCCTTGATTCTGTGACTAACACAGGCCCTGCTCAGGTCTTTCTGTATGACCCGAATGCTGACCCCACAAAGACCCTGATGCTGTTCCTACATCATGCCCTGACTGTGTCTCTAGCTGGGGGGCTGACACTAGGCCTCACTCAGGCCTAGACGTTCTCCCTAAGTTAGGTTCTGACGCTGTCCCTACCCGAAGCCCTGACACAGGTCCTAAATTAGGCCCTGATTCTCTAAGTAACGAAGGTCTTGACACCAACCCAGGTCATTTGCTGACACTATCCCTGGCTCGGAACATGACTCTGTACCAAGCTAATGTCCTGCATCTTATCCTAATTGAAACCCTAATACTCTCCCTAACTAAGTCTCTAACTGATCCTAACTAAGACTTTCACCCTATCTCTCACTAAGGCGCAGAATCTGTCCCTGACTTGGGCCGAGCTGCAGTCAAAGGCCCTGATGCTGCTTCGACGTCATGCCCTGACACTGTCTCCAGCTAGGGGCCTGAAGCTGGGCCTCACTCAGGCCCTCTTGCTTGCCCTAAGTCCGACCCTGATGCTGGTCCTAAATAAGGCCCTCAGGTTCTCAGTAACTAAGGTCTTGACACTATCCCGAGGTCATTTGCTGACACAATCCCTAGACTTTACCCTAACCCTGTCCCTAGCTAATGTCCTGCCTCTTCTGCTAACTGAAGCCCTTATGCTGTGCCGATGTCAGGACCTGAATTGAGTCCCCACGCCGTGACGCTGTCCCTAACTAAGGCCTGGATGTTAGGCCTAAGTCACGGCCTGACACTGTCCCTAACTAAGGCCCTGATGCCATCAATATCTAAAGTCCTCACACTATCCTCAGCTAATTTACTAACCCATCTCTTACTAAGGTCCTGAAAATATCGCTAAGTAGAGCCGTGACGCTGTCCCTAACAGAAGGCCTGCTCATGTCTTTAACGAAGACCATAATGCTGATCCAACAACGGCACTGATGCTGCTCCTGTGTCACGCCCTGACAGTGTCCCCACCTACAGGAATGACGCTAGGCCTCACTCAGGCCCTGGCGCTCACCCCAAGCCAGTCCGGGATGCGATTTTTACATGAAGCCCTAACATTGCTTCTAAAGAAGGCCCTGATGCTCTCAGTAACTAAGGTCTTGACACTATCTCTCACTAAGGCCTGGAATCTGTCCCTAACATGGGTCCTGCTGCAATCAATAACTAAAATCCGGACACTATCCTGAGCTAATATCCTGACACATTTCTATCCAAGGTTCTGACACTGTCCCAAAGAGAGCCCTGTCGCTCTCCTTAACTGAAGACGTGAGGCTGTGCCTAACTCAGGCCCTGAAGCTTTCCTTAACCGAGGCCTTGATTCTGTGACTCACTCAAGCCCTGCTCATGTCTTTCACTATGACCCGAATGCTGACTCCACAAAGGCCCTGATGCTGCTCCTAAGTCATGCCCTGACAGTGTCTGCATCTAGGGGCCTGACGCTAGGCCTCACTCAGGCTCTCACATTCTCCCTATATCAGGCTCTGACACTGTCCCTACCCGAAGCCCTGGCACAGGTCCTAAATTAGGCCCTGATTCTCTAAGTAACTAAGGGCTTGATTCCAAACCTAGGTCATTACCTGACACTAGCCCTAGACCTGAACGTAAACTTCTCTTTTGCTAATGTTCAATTTAGCTAAAGAGATTCTTTAGGATGAAATTCTTTCATCTTCTGAATACAGTTTTCTGAAAAAAATAATGTTTAAACTCTTACTGAACTTAAACAAAATGTACTCAACTTCTGTGGAATATTCCTTTATACCAGCCTGCCTGGTTTACTTCTGCATTTGCCTGTGTTGGCTTTCAGGGTGCTTGTAGGAATGCCTCCTCTTATGCTAACGAACTAATTCTTATTATGCCAAATCCCTGATGTTGTCCCTAATTAACTTCAGGAAACTCCTCCCAAGGCTGTGAACCTGTCCCAAACTGAGGCCTGGAGGCTCATCCTAGCTCAGACACTGACACTGTCCCTAGCAAAGGCCCTGACACAACTCCTAGCTCTGTCCCTGACACTATACCTAACAAAGGCTATAATGCTAGTCCTAACTCAGGCCCTGACACTGTTTCTAACTAAAGCCCAGCTGCCGCCAATATCTAAAATCCTGAGACTATCCTGAGTTAATATCCTGACCCAGGTCTTACCAAGGTCCTGAAACTGACCCAAAGTAAGCCTTGATGCTGTCCATACATGAGGCCCTGAGGCTCTCCCTACCAGAGGCCCTGATACTGTCTTTAATGAAGAACCTGACGCTGATCCCACAGAGGCCCTTCTGCTGCTCCTAAGTCATGCCCTGACAGTGTCCCTAACTCAGGCCCTAAAGATAAGCCTCACTTAGGCCCTTTGGCTGTACCTTCCTTATGCTCTGACGCTGTCTGTATAGGAAGCCCTGGCAGTGGTCCTGATTTAGGCCCTCACGCTGGTCCTAAGTAAGGCCCTGAGGCTCTCAATAACGAAGGTCTTCACGCTTTTCCTGGGTTATTTCCTGACGCTATCCCTGGCCCGGAACCTGACTCTCTCCCAAGCTAATGTCCTGCATCTTATCCTAAATGAAACCCTAATAGTATCCCTAACTAAGGCCTGACCAATCCGAACAAAGGCCTTGACACTATCTCTCACTAAAGCCCGGAATCTGTCCCTAACATGGGACCTGTTGCAATCAATAACTAAAATCCTGACACTGTCCTGAGATAATTTCCTGACACATTTCTATGCACGATCCTGACACTGTCCCAAACCTGTCGGTGTCCTTAAGTGAAGACCTGAGGCTGTGCCTAACTCAGGCCCTGAAGCTTTCCCTAACTGAGGCCTTGATTCTGTGACTAACACAGGCCCTGCTCAGGTCTTTCTGTATGACCCGAATGCTGACCCCACAAAGACCCTGATGCTGTTCCTACATCCATGCCCTGACTGTGTCTCTAGCTGGGGGGCTGACACTAGGCCTCACTCAGGCCTAGACGTTCTCCCTAAGTTAGGTTCTGACGCTGTCCCTACCCGAAGCCCTGACACAGGTCCTAAATTAGGCCCTGATTCTCTAAGTAACGAAGGTCTTGACACCAACCCAGGTCATTTGCTGACACTATCCCTGGCTCGGAACATGACTCTGTACCAAGCTAATGTCCTGCATCTTATCCTAATTGAAACCCTAATACTCTCCCTAACTAAGGCACTAACTGATCCTAACTAAGACTTTCACCCTATCTCTCACTAAGGCGCAGAATCTGTCCCTGACTTGGGCCGAGCTGCAGTCAAAGGCCCTGATGCTGCTTCGACGTCATGCCCTGACACTGTCTCCAGCTAGGGGCCTGAAGCTGGGCCTCACTCAGGCCCTCTTGCTTGCCCTAAGTCCGACCCTGATGCTGGTCCTAAAAAAGCCCTCAGGTTCTCAGTAACTAAGGTCTTGACAGTATCCCGAGGTCATTTGCTGACACAATCCCTAGACTTTACCCTAACCCTGTCCCTAGCTAATGTCCTGCCTCTTCTGCTAACTGAAGCCCTTATGCTGTGCCGATGTCAGGACCTGAATTGAGTCCCCATGCCGTGACGCTGTCCCTAACTAAGGCCTGGATGTTAGGCCTAACTCACGGCCTGACACTGTCCCTAACTAAGGCCCTGATGCCATCAATATCTAAAGTCCTCACACTATCCTCAGCTAATTTACTAACCCATCTCTTACTAAGGTCCTGAAAATATCGCTAAGTAGAGCCGTGACGCTGTCCCTAACAGAAGGCCTGCTCATGTCTTTAACGAAGACCATAATGCTTATGCAACAAGGGCACTGATGCTGCTCCTATGTCACGCCCTGACAGTGTCCCCACCTACAGGAATGACGCTAGGCCTCACTCAGTCCCTGGCGCTCACCCCAAGCCAGTCCGGGATGCGATTTTTACATGAAGCCCTAACATTGCTTCTAAAGAAGGCCCTGATGCTCTCAGTAACTAAGGTCTTGACACTATCTCTCACTAAGGCCTGGAATCTGTCCCTAACATGGGTCCTGCTGCAATCAATAACTAAAATCCGGACACTATCCTGAGCTAATATCCTGACACATTTCTATCCAAGGTTCTCACACTGTCCCAAAGAGAGCCCTGTCGCTCTCCTTAACTGAAGACGTGAGGCTGTGCCTAACTCAGGCCCTGAAGCTTTCCTTAACCGAGGCCTTGATTCTGTGACTCACTCAAGCCCTGCTCATGTCTTTCACTATGACCCGAATGCTGACTCCACAAAGGCCCTGATGCTGCTCCTAAGTCATGCCCTGACAGTGTCTGCATCTAGGGGCCTGACGCTAGGCCTCACTCAGGCTCTCACATTCTCCCTATATCAGGCTCTGACACTGTCCCTACCCGAAGCCCTGGCACAGGTCCTAAATTAGGCCCTGATTCTCTAAGTAACTAAGGGCTTGATTCCAAACCTAGGTCATTCCCTGACACTAGCCCTAGACCTGAACGTAAACTTCTCTTTTGCTAATGTTCAATTTAGCTAAAGAGATTCTTTAGGATGAAATTCTTTCATCTTCTGAATACAGTTTTCTGAAAAAAATAATGTTTAAACTCTTACTGAACTTAAACAAAATGTACTCAACTTCTGTGGAATATTCCTTTATACCAGCCTGCCTGGTTTACTTCTGCATTTGCCTGTGTTGGCTTTCAGGGTGCTTGTAGGAATGCCTCCTCTTATGCTAACGAACTAATTCTTATTATGCCAAATCCCTGATGTTGTCCCTAATTAACTTCAGGAAACTCCTCCCAAGGCTGTGAACCTGTCCCAAACTGAGGCCTGGAGGCTCATCCTAGCTCAGACACTGACACTGTCCCTAGCAAAGGCCCTGACACAACTCCTAGCTCTGTCCCTGACACTATACCTAACAAAGGCTATAATGCTAGTCCTAACTCAGGCCCTGACACTGTTTCTAACTAAAGCCCAGCTGCCGCCAATATCTAAAATCCTGAGACTATCCTGAGTTAATATCCTGACCCAGGTCTTACCAAGGTCCTGAAACTGACCCAAAGTAAGCCTTGATGCTGTCCATACATGAGGCCCTGAGGCTCTCCCTACCAGAGGCCCTGATACTGTCTTTAATGAAGAACCTGACGCTGATCCCACAGAGGCCCTTCTGCTGCTCCTAAGTCATGCCCTGACAGTGTCCCTAACTCAGGCCCTAAAGATAAGCCTCACTTAGGCCCTTTGGCTGTACCTTCCTTATGCTCTGACGCTGTCTGTATAGGAAGCCCTGGCAGTGGTCCTGATTTAGGCCCTCACGCTGGTCCTAAGTAAGGCCCTGAGGCTCTCAATAACGAAGGTCTTCACGCTTTTCCTGGGTTATTTCCTGACGCTATCCCTGGCCCGGAACCTGACTCTCTCCCAAGCTAATGTCCTGCATCTTATCCTAAATGAAACCCTAATAGTATCCCTAACTAAGGCCTGACCAATCCGAACAAAGGCCTTGACACTATCTCTCACTAAAGCCCGGAATCTGTCCCTAACATGGGACCTGTTGCAATCAATAACTAAAATCCTGACACTGTCCTGAGATAATTTCCTGACACATTTCTATGCACGATCCTGACACTGTCCCAAACCTGTCGGTGTCCTTAAGTGAAGACCTGAGGCTGTGCCTAACTCAGGCCCTGAAGCTTTCCCTAACTGAGGCCTTGATTCTGTGACTAACACAGGCCCTGCTCAGGTCTTTCTGTATGACCCGAATGCTGACCCCACAAAGACCCTGATGCTGTTCCTACATCCATGCCCTGACTGTGTCTCTAGCTGGGGGGCTGGCACTAGGCCTCACTCAGGCCTAGACGTTCTCCCTAAGTTAGGTTCTGACGCTGTCCCTACCCGAAGCCCTGACACAGGTCCTAAATTAGGCCCTGATTCTCTAAGTAACGAAGGTCTTGACACCAACCCAGGTCATTTGCTGACACTATCCCTGGCTCGGAACATGACTCTGTACCAAGCTAATGTCCTGCATCTTATCCTAATTGAAACCCTAATACTCTCCCTAACTAAGGCACTAACTGATCCTAACTAAGACTTTCACCCTATCTCTCACTAAGGCGCAGAATCTGTCCCTGACTTGGGCCGAGCTGCAGTCAAAGGCCCTGATGCTGCTTCGACGTCATGCCCTGACACTGTCTCCAGCTAGGGGCCTGAAGCTGGGCCTCACTCAGGCCCTCTTGCTTGCCCTAAGTCCGGTCCTGATGCTGGTCCTAAATAAGGCCCTCAGGTTCTCAGTAACTAAGGTCTTGACACT
This sequence comes from Kogia breviceps, assembly GCF_026419965.1. Taxonomy (NCBI): domain Eukaryota; kingdom Metazoa; phylum Chordata; class Mammalia; order Artiodactyla; family Physeteridae; genus Kogia; species Kogia breviceps. The sequence goes on along the minus strand of NW_026711667.1, from coordinate 32,654 downwards.
ATCCCGAGGTCATTTGCTGACACAATCCCTAGACTTTACCCTAACCCTGTCCCTAGCTAATGTCCTGCCTCTTCTGCTAACTGAAGCCCTTATGCTGTGCCGATGTCAGGACCTGAATTGAGTCCCCACGCCGTGACGCTGTCCCTAACTAAGGCCTGGATGTTAGGCCTAACTCACGGCCTGACACTGTCCCTAACTAAGGCCCTGATGCCATCAATATCTAAAGTCCTCACACTATCCTCAGCTAATTTACTAACCCATCTCTTACTAAGGTCCTGAAAATATCGCTAAGTAGAGCCGTGACGCTGTCCCTAACAGAAGGCCTGCTCATGTCTTTAACGAAGACCATAATGCTGATCCAACAAAGGCACTGATGCTGCTCCTGTGTCACGCCCTGACAGTGTCCCCACCTACAGGAATGACGCTAGGCCTCACTCAGTCCCTGGCGCTCACCCCAAGCCAGTCCGGGATGCGATTTTTACATGAAGCCCTAACATTGCTTCTAAAGAAGGCCCTGATGCTCTCAGTAACTAAGGTCTTGACACTATCTCTCACTAAGGCCTGGAATCTGTCCCTAACATGGGTCCTGCTGCAATCAATAACTAAAATCCGGACACTATCCTGAGCTAATATCCTGACACATTTCTATCCAAGGTTCTGACACTGTCCCAAAGAGAGCCCTGTCGCTCTCCTTAACTGAAGACGTGAGGCTGTGCCTAACTCAGGCCCTGAAGCTTTCCTTAACCGAGGCCTTGATTCTGTGACTCACTCAAGCCCTGCTCATGTCTTTCACTATGACCCGAATGCTGACTCCACAAAGGCCCTGATGCTGCTCCTAAGTCATGCCCTGACAGTGTCTGCATCTAGGGGCCTGACGCTAGGCCTCACTCAGGCCCTCACCTCCTCCCTATACCAGGCTCTGACACTGTCCCTACCCGAAGCCCTGGCACAGGTCCTAAATTAGGCCCTGATTCTCTAAGTAACTAAGGGCTTGATTCCAAACCTAGGTCATTACCTGACACTAGCCCTAGACCTGAACGTAAACTTCTCTTTTGCTAATGTTCAATTTAGCTAAAGAGATTCTTTAGGATGAAATTCTTTCATCTTCTGAATACAGTTTTCTGAAAAAAATAATGTTTAAACTCTTACTGAACTTAAACAAAATGTACTCAACTTCTGTGGAATATTCCTTTATACCAGCCTGCCTGGTTTACTTCTGCATTTGCCTGTGTTGGCTTTCAGGGTGCTTGTAGGAATGCCTCCTCTTATGCTAACGAACTAATTCTTATTATGCCAAATCCCTGATGTTGTCCCTAATTAACTTCAGGAAACTCCTCCCAAGGCTGTGAACCTGTCCCAAACTGAGGCCTGGAGGCTCATCCTAGCTCAGACACTGACACTGTCCCTAGCAAAGGCCCTGACACAACTCCTAGCTCTGTCCCTGACACTATACCTAACAAAGGCTATAATGCTAGTCCTAACTCAGGCCCTGACACTGTTTCTAACTAAAGCCCAGCTGCCGCCAATATCTAAAATCCTGAGACTATCCTGAGTTAATATCCTGACCCAGGTCTTACCAAGGTCCTGAAACTGACCCAAAGTAAGCCTTGATGCTGTCCATACATGAGGCCCTGAGGCTCTCCCTAACAGAGGCCCTGATACTGTCTTTAATGAAGAACCTGACGCTGATCCCACAGAGGCCCTTCTGCTGCTCCTAAGTCATGCCCTGACAGTGTCCCTAACTCAGGCCCTAAAGATAAGCCTCACTTAGGCCCTTTGGCTGTACCTTCCTTATGCTCTGACGCTGTCTGTATAGGAAGCCCTGGCAGTGGTCCTGATTTAGGCCCTCACGCTGGTCCTAAGTAAGGCCCTGAGGCTCTCAATAACGAAGGTCTTCACGCTTTTCCGGGGTTATTTCCTGACGCTATCCCTGGCCCGGAACCTGACTCTGTCCCAAGCTAATGTCCTGCATCTTATCCTAAATGAAACCCTAATAGTATCCCTAACTACGCCCTGACTAATCCGAACAAAGGCCTTGACACTATCTCTCACTAAAGCCCGGAATCTGTCCCTAACATGGGACCTGTTGCAATCAATAACTAAAATCCCGACACTGTCCTGAGATAATTTCCTGACACATTTCTATGCACGATCCTGACACTGTCCCAAACCTGTCGGTGTCCTTAAGTGAAGACCTGAGGCTGTGCCTAACTCAGGCCCTGAAGCTTTCCCTAACTGAGGCCTTGATTCTGTGACTAACACAGGCCCTGCTCAGGTCTTTCTGTATGACCCGAATGCTGACCCCACAAAGACCCTGATGCTGTTCCTACATCATGCCCTGACTGTGTCTCTAGCTGGGGGGCTGACACTAGGCCTCACTCAGGCCTAGACGTTCTCCCTAAGTTAGGTTCTGACGCTGTCCCTACCCGAAGCCCTGACACAGGTCCTAAATTAGGCCCTGATTCTCTAAGTAACGAAGGTCTTGACACCAACCCAGGTCATTTGCTGACACTATCCCTGGCTCGGAACATGACTCTGTACCAAGCTAATGTCCTGCATCTTATCCTAATTGAAACCCTAATACTCTCCCTAACTAAGGCACTAACTGATCCTAACTAAGACTTTCACCCTATCTCTCACTAAGGCGCAGAATCTGTCCCTGACTTGGGCCGAGCTGCAGTCAAAGGCCCTGATGCTGCTTCGACGTCATGCCCTGACACTGTCTCCAGCTAGGGGCCTGAAGCTGGGCCTCACTCAGGCCCTCTTGCTTGCCCTAAGTCCGGTCCTGATGCTGGTCCTAAATAAGGCCCTCAGGTTCTCAGTAACTAAGGTCTTGACACTATCCCGAGGTCATTTGCTGACACAATCCCTAGACTTTACCCTAACCCTGTCCCTAGCTAATGTCCTGCCTCTTCTGCTAACTGAAGCCCTTATGCTGTGCCGATGTCAGGACCTGAATTGAGTCCCCACGCCGTGACACTGTCCCTAACTAAGGCCTGGATGTTAGGCCTAAGTCACGGCCTGACACTGTCCCTAACTAAGGCCCTGATGCCATCAATATCTAAAGTCCTCACACTATCCTCAGCTAATTTACTAACCCATCTCTTACTAAGGTCCTGAAAATATCGCTAAGTAAGCCGTGACGCTGTCCCTAACAGAAGGCCTGCTCATGTCTTTAACGAAGACCATAATGCTGATCCAACAAAGGCACTGATGCTGCTCCTGTGTCACGCCCTGACAGTGTCCCCACCTACAGGAATGACGCTAGGCCTCACTCAGGCCCTGGCGCTCACCCCAAGCCAGTCCGGGATGCGATTTTTACATGAAGCCCTAACATTGCTTCTAAAGAAGGCCCTGATGCTCTCAGTAACTAAGGTCTTGACACTATCTCTCACTAAGGCCTGGAATCTGTCCCTAACATGGGTCCTGCTGCAATCAATAACTAAAATCCGGACACTATCCTGAGCTAATATCCTGACACATTTCTATCCAAGGTTCTCACACTGTCCCAAAGAGAGCCCTGTCGCTCTCCTTAACTGAAGACGTGAGGCTGTGCCTAACTCAGGCCCTGAAGCTTTCCTTAACCGAGGCCTTGATTCTGTGACTCACTCAAGCCCTGCTCATGTCTTTCACTATGACCCGAATGCTGACTCCACAAAGGCCCTGATGCTGCTCCTAAGTCATGCCCTGACAGTGTCTGCATCTAGGGGCCTGACGCTAGGCCTCACTCAGGCCCTCACCTCCTCCCTATACCAGGCTCTGACACTGTCCCTACCCGAAGCCCTGGCACAGGTCCTAAATTAGGCCCTGATTCTCTAAGTAACTAAGGGCTTGATTCCAAACCTAGGTCATTACCTGACACTAGCCCTAGACCTGAACGTAAACTTCTCTTTTGCTAATGTTCAATTTAGCTAAAGAGATTCTTTAGGATGAAATTCTTTCATCTTCTGAATACAGTTTTCTGAAAAAAATAATGTTTAAACTCTTACTGAACTTAAACAAAATGTACTCAACTTCTGTGGAATATTCCTTTATACCAGCCTGCCTGGTTTACTTCTGCATTTGCCTGTGTTGGCTTTCAGGGTGCTTGTAGGAATGCCTCCTCTTATGCTAACGAACTAATTCTTATTATGCCAAATCCCTGATGTTGTCCCTAATTAACTTCAGGAAACTCCTCCCAAGGCTGTGAACCTGTCCCAAACTGAGGCCTGGAGGCTCATCCTAGCTCAGACACTGACACTGTCCCTAGCAAAGGCCCTGACACAACTCCTAGCTCTGTCCCTGACACTATACCTAACAAAGGCTATAATGCTAGTCCTAACTCAGGCCCTGACACTGTTTCTAACTAAAGCCCAGCTGCCGCCAATATCTAAAATCCTGAGACTATCCTGAGTTAATATCCTGACCCAGGTCTTACCAAGGTCCTGAAACTGACCCAAAGTAAGCCTTGATGCTGTCCATACATGAGGCCCTGAGGCTCTCCCTAACAGAGGCCCTGATACTGTCTTTAATGAAGAACCTGACGCTGATCCCACAGAGGCCCTTCTGCTGCTCCTAAGTCATGCCCTGACAGTGTCCCTAACTCAGGCCCTAAAGATAAGCCTCACTTAGGCCCTTTGGCTGTACCTTCCTTATGCTCTGACGCTGTCTGTATAGGAAGCCCTGGCAGTGGTCCTGATTTAGGCCCTCACGCTGGTCCTAAGTAAGGCCCTGAGGCTCTCAATAACGAAGGTCTTCACGCTTTTCCTGGGTTATTTCCTGACGCTATCCCTGGCCCGGAACCTGACTCTCTCCCAAGCTAATGTCCTGCATCTTATCCTAAATGAAACCCTAATAGTATCCCTAACTAAGGCCTGACCAATCCGAACAAAGGCCTTGACACTATCTCTCACTAAAGCCCGGAATCTGTCCCTAACATGGGACCTGTTGCAATCAATAACTAAAATCCTGACACTGTCCTGAGATAATTTCCTGACACATTTCTATGCACGATCCTGACACTGTCCCAAACCTGTCGGTGTCCTTAAGTGAAGACCTGAGGCTGTGCCTAACTCAGGCCCTGAAGCTTTCCCTAACTGAGGCCTTGATTCTGTGACTAACACAGGCCCTGCTCAGGTCTTTCTGTATGACCCGAATGCTGACCCCACAAAGACCCTGATGCTGTTCCTACATCCATGCCCTGACTGTGTCTCTAGCTGGGGGGCTGGCACTAGGCCTCACTCAGGCCTAGACGTTCTCCCTAAGTTAGGTTCTGACGCTGTCCCTACCCGAAGCCCTGACACAGGTCCTAAATTAGGCCCTGATTCTCTAAGTAACGAAGGTCTTGACACCAACCCAGGTCATTTGCTGACACTATCCCTGGCTCGGAACATGACTCTGTACCAAGCTAATGTCCTGCATCTTATCCTAATTGAAACCCTAATACTCTCCCTAACTAAGGCACTAACTGATCCTAACTAAGACTTTCACCCTATCTCTCACTAAGGCGCAGAATCTGTCCCTGACTTGGGCCGAGCTGCAGTCAAAGGCCCTGATGCTGCTTCGACGTCATGCCCTGACACTGTCTCCAGCTAGGGGCCTGAAGCTGGGCCTCACTCAGGCCCTCTTGCTTGCCCTAAGTCCGGTCCTGATGCTGGTCCTAAATAAGGCCCTCAGGTTCTCAGTAACTAAGGTCTTGACACTATCCCGAGGTCATTTGCTGACACAATCCCTAGACTTTACCCTAACCCTGTCCCTAGCTAATGTCCTGCCTCTTCTGCTAACTGAAGCCCTTATGCTGTGCCGATGTCAGGACCTGAATTGAGTCCCCACGCCGTGACGCTGTCCCTAACTAAGGCCTGGATGTTAGGCCTAACTCACGGCCTGACACTGTCCCTAACTAAGGCCCTGATGCCATCAATATCTAAAGTCCTCACACTATCCTCAGCTAATTTACTAACCCATCTCTTACTAAGGTCCTGAAAATATCGCTAAGTAGAGCCGTGACGCTGTCCCTAACAGAAGGCCTGCTCATGTCTTTAACGAAGACCATAATGCTGATCCAACAACGGCACTGATGCTGCTCCTGTGTCACGCCCTGACAGTGTCCCCACCTACAGGAATGACGCTAGGCCTCACTCAGGCCCTGGCGCTCACCCCAAGCCAGTCCGGGATGCGATTTTTACATGAAGCCCTAACATTGCTTCTAAAGAAGGCCCTGATGCTCTCAGTAACTAAGGTCTTGACACTATCTCTCACTAAGGCCTGGAATCTGTCCCTAACATGGGTCCTGCTGCAATCAATAACTAAAATCCGGACACTATCCTGAGCTAATATCCTGACACATTTCTATCCAAGGTTCTGACACTGTCCCAAAGAGAGCCCTGTCGCTCTCCTTAACTGAAGACGTGAGGCTGTGCCTAACTCAGGCCCTGAAGCTTTCCTTAACCGAGGCCTTGATTCTGTGACTCACTCAAGCCCTGCTCATGTCTTTCACTATGACCCGAATGCTGACTCCACAAAGGCCCTGATGCTGCTCCTAAGTCATGCCCTGACAGTGTCTGCATCTAGGGGCCTGACGCTAGGCCTCACTCAGGCTCTCACATTCTCCCTATATCAGGCTCTGACACTGTCCCTACCCGAAGCCCTGGCACAGGTCCTAAATTAGGCCCTGATTCTCTAAGTAACTAAGGGCTTGATTCCAAACCTAGGTCATTACCTGACACTAGCCCTAGACCTGAACGTAAACTTCTCTTTTGCTAATGTTCAATTTAGCTAAAGAGATTCTTTAGGATGAAATTCTTTCATCTTCTGAATACAGTTTTCTGAAAAAAATAATGTTTAAACTCTTACTGAACTTAAACAAAATGTACTCAACTTCTGTGGAATATTCCTTTATACCAGCCTGCCTGGTTTACTTCTGCATTTGCCTGTGTTGGCTTTCAGGGTGCTTGTAGGAATGCCTCCTCTTATGCTAACGAACTAATTCTTATTATGCCAAATCCCTGATGTTGTCCCTAATTAACTTCAGGAAACTCCTCCCAAGGCTGTGAACCTGTCCCAAACTGAGGCCTGGAGGCTCATCCTAGCTCAGACACTGACACTGTCCCTAGCAAAGGCCCTGACACAACTCCTAGCTCTGTCCCTGACACTATACCTAACAAAGGCTATAATGCTAGTCCTAACTCAGGCCCTGACACTGTTTCTAACTAAAGCCCAGCTGCCGCCAATATCTAAAATCCTGAGACTATCCTGAGTTAATATCCTGACCCAGGTCTTACCAAGGTCCTGAAACTGACCCAAAGTAAGCCTTGATGCTGTCCATACATGAGGCCCTGAGGCTCTCCCTAACAGAGGCCCTGATACTGTCTTTAATGAAGAACCTGACGCTGATCCCACAGAGGCCCTTCTGCTGCTCCTAAGTCATGCCCTGACAGTGTCCCTAACTCAGGCCCTAAAGATAAGCCTCACTTAGGCCCTTTGGCTGTACCTTCCTTATGCTCTGACGCTGTCTGTATAGGAAGCCCTGGCAGTGGTCCTGATTTAGGCCCTCACGCTGGTCCTAAGTAAGGCCCTGAGGCTCTCAATAACGAAGGTCTTCACGCTTTTCCTGGGTTATTTCCTGACGCTATCCCTGGCCCGGAACCTGACTCTCTCCCAAGCTAATGTCCTGCATCTTATCCTAAATGAAACCCTAATAGTATCCCTAACTAAGGCCTGACCAATCCGAACAAAGGCCTTGACACTATCTCTCACTAAAGCCCGGAATCTGTCCCTAACATGGGACCTGTTGCAATCAATAACTAAAATCCTGACACTGTCCTGAGATAATTTCCTGACACATTTCTATGCACGATCCTGACACTGTCCCAAACCTGTCGGTGTCCTTAAGTGAAGACCTGAGGCTGTGCCTAACTCAGGCCCTGAAGCTTTCCCTAACTGAGGCCTTGATTCTGTGACTAACACAGGCCCTGCTCAGGTCTTTCTGTATGACCCGAATGCTGACCCCACAAAGACCCTGATGCTGTTCCTACATCCATGCCCTGACTGTGTCTCTAGCTGGGGGGCTGGCACTAGGCCTCACTCAGGCCTAGACGTTCTCCCTAAGTTAGGTTCTGACGCTGTCCCTACCCGAAGCCCTGACACAGGTCCTAAATTAGGCCCTGATTCTCTAAGTAACGAAGGTCTTGACACCAACCCAGGTCATTTGCTGACACTATCCCTGGCTCGGAACATGACTCTGTACCAAGCTAATGTCCTGCATCTTATCCTAATTGAAACCCTAATACTCTCCCTAACTAAGGCACTAACTGATCCTAACTAAGACTTTCACCCTATCTCTCACTAAGGCGCAGAATCTGTCCCTGACTTGGGCCGAGCTGCAGTCAAAGGCCCTGATGCTGCTTCGACGTCATGCCCTGACACTGTCTCCAGCTAGGGGCCTGAAGCTGGGCCTCACTCAGGCCCTCTTGCTTGCCCTAAGTCCGGTCCTGATGCTGGTCCTAAATAAGGCCCTCAGGTTCTCAGTAACTAAGGTCTTGACACTATCCCGAGGTCATTTGCTGACACAATCCCTAGACTTTACCCTAACCCTGTCCCTAGCTAATGTCCTGCCTCTTCTGCTAACTGAAGCCCTTATGCTGTGCCGATGTCAGGACCTGAATTGAGTCCCCACGCCGTGACGCTGTCCCTAACTAAGGCCTGGATGTTAGGCCTAACTCACGGCCTGACACTGTCCCTAACTAAGGCCCTGATGCCATCAATATCTAAAGTCCTCACACTATCCTCAGCTAATTTACTAACCCATCTCTTACTAAGGTCCTGAAAATATCGCTAAGTAGAGCCGTGACGCTGTCCCTAACAGAAGGCCTGCTCATGTCTTTAACGAAGACCATAATGCTGATCCAACAACGGCACTGATGCTGCTCCTGTGTCACGCCCTGACAGTGTCCCCACCTACAGGAATGACGCTAGGCCTCACTCAGGCCCTGGCGCTCACCCCAAGCCAGTCCGGGATGCGATTTTTACATGAAGCCCTAACATTGCTTCTAAAGAAGGCCCTGATGCTCTCAGTAACTAAGGTCTTGACACTATCTCTCACTAAGGCCTGGAATCTGTCCCTAACATGGGTCCTGCTGCAATCAATAACTAAAATCCGGACACTATCCTGAGCTAATATCCTGACACATTTCTATCCAAGGTTCTGACACTGTCCCAAAGAGAGCCCTGTCGCTCTCCTTAACTGAAGACGTGAGGCTGTGCCTAACTCAGGCCCTGAAGCTTTCCTCAACCGAGGTCTTGATTCTGTGACTCACTCAAGCCCTGCTCATGTCTTTCACTCTGACCTGAATGCTGACTCCACAAAGGCCCTGATGCTGCTCCTAAGTCATGCCCTGACAGTGTCTGCATCTAGGGGCCTGACGCTAGGCCTCACTCAGGCCCTCACCTTCTCCCTATACCAGGCTCTCACACTGTCCCTATCCGAGGCCCTGGCACAGAACCTAAATTAGGCCCTGATTCTCTAAGTAACTAAGGGCTTGATTCCAAACCTAGGTCATTACCTGACACTAGCCCTAGACCTGAACGTAAACTTCTCTTTTGCTAATGTTCAATTTAGCTAAAGAGAGTCTTTAGGATGAAATTCTTTCATCTTCTGAAAAAAATAATGTTTAAACTCTTATTGAACTTAAACAAAATGTACTCAACTTCTGTGGAATATTCCTTTATACCAGCCTGCCTGGTTTACTTCTGCATTTGCCTGTGTTGGCTTTCAGGGTGCTTGTAAGAATGCCTCCTCTTATGCTAACGAATTAACTCTTATTATGCTAAATCCCTGATGTTGTCCCTAATTAAATTCAGGAAACTCCTCCCAAGGCTGTGAACCTGTCCCAAACTGAGGCCTGGAGGCTCATCCTAGCTCAGACACTGACACTGTCCCTAGCAAAGGCCCTGACACAACTCCTAGCTCAGTCCCTGACACTATACCTAACAAAGGCTATAATGCTAGTCCTAACTCAGGCCCTGACACTGTTTCTAACTAAAGCCCAGCTGCTGGCAATATCTAAAATCCTGATACTATCCTGAGTTAATATCCTGAACCAGGTCTTACCAAGGGCCTGAAACTGACTAAAACTAAGCCTTGATGCTGTCCATAAATAAGGCCCTGAGGCTCTCCCTAACAGAGGCCCTGATTATGTCTTTAATGAAGAACCTGACGCTGATCCCACAGAGGCCCTTCTGCTGCTCCTAAGTCATGCCCTGACAGTGTCTCCATCTAGGGGCCTGACGCTAGGCCTCATTCAGGCCCTCACCTTCTCCCTATATCAGGCTCTGACACTGTCCCTACCCGAAGCCCTGGCACAGCCCTGATTCTCTAAGTAACTAAGGGCTTGTTTCCAAACCTAGGTAATTACCTGACACTAGCCCTAGACCTGAACGTAAACTTCTGTTTTGCTAATGTTCAATTTAGCTAAAGAGATTCTTTAGGATGAAATTCTTTCATCTTCTGAATAACGTTTTCTGAAAAAAATAATGTTTAAACTCTTACTGAACTTAAACAAAATGTACTCAACTTCTGTGGAATATTCCTTTATACCAGCCTGCCTGGTTTACTTCTGTATTTGCCTGTGTTGGCTTTCAGGGTGCTTGTAGGAATGCCTCTTGTTATGCTAACTAACTAACTCTTATTATGCTAAATCTCTGATGTTGTCCCTAATAACTTCAGGAAACTCCTCCCAAGGCTGTGAACCTGTCCCAAACTGAGGCCTGGAGGCTCATCCTACCTCAGGCTCTGACACTGTCCCTAGCAAAGGCCCTGACACAACTCCTAGCTCAGTCCCTGACACTATACCTCTGATCCCACAGAGGCCCTTCTGCTGCTCCTAAGTCATGCCCTGACAGTGTCCCTAACTCAGGCCCTAAAGATAAGCCTCACTTAGGCCCTTTGGCTGTACCTTCGTTAGGCTCTGACGCTGTCTGTATAGGAAGCCCTGGCAGTGGTCCTGATTTAGTCCCTGACGTTGGTCCTATGTAAGGCCCTGATGCTCTCAATAACGAAGGTCTTCACGCTTTTCCTGGGTCATTTCCAGACGCTATCCCTGGCCCGGAACCTGACTCTGTCCCAAGCTCATGTCCTGCATCTTATCCTAAATGAAACCCTAATATTCTCCCTAATTAATCCCCGACTAAACCTAACAAAGGCCTTCACACTATCTCTCACCAACACGCAGAATCTATCCCGAATGGTCCCTGCTGCAATCAATAACTAAAATCCGGACACTGTCCTGAGCTATTACCCTGACTCATTTCTATCCACTGTCCTGATACTTTCCAAAAGAAAGCCTGTTGCAGTCCTTAAGTGAAGACCTGAGGCTGTGCCTAACTCAGGCCCTGAAACTTTCCCTAACTGAGGCCTTGATTCTGTGACTAACACAGGCCCTGCTCATGTCTTTCACTATGACCCGAATGCTGAAGCAACAAAGGCCCTGATGCTGTTCCTACGTCATGCCCTGACTGTGTCTCCAGCTAGTGGGCTGACACTAGGCCTCCCTCAGGCCTAGACATTCTCCATAAGTCAGGCTCTGATGCTGTCCCTACCCGAAGCCCTGACACAGGTCCTAAATTAGGCCCCGATTCTCTAAGTAACTAAGGTCTTGACACCAACCCAGGTCTTTGGCTGACACTATCCCTGGCTCGGATCATGAGTCTGTCCCAAGCTAATGTCCTGCATCTTATCCTAATTGAAACCCTAATACTATCCCTAACTAAGGCGCTCACGGATCCTAACTAAGACTTTCACCTTATCTCTCATTAAGGCCCAGAATCTGTCCCTGACATGGGCCGTGGTGCAGTCAATAATGAAAATCCCGACACTATCCTGAGCTAATATCCTGACACATTTCTATCCACGGACCTGACACAGTCCCAAAGAAAGGCCTGTCGCTGTCCTTAAATGAAGACGAGAGGCTGTGCCTAACTCAGACCCTGAAGCTTTCCCTAACGGAGGCCTGGATTCTCTGACTCACTCAGGCCCTGCTCATATCTTTAACTATGACCCGAATGCTGACCCAACAAAGGCCCGGATGCTGCTTCGACGTCATGCCCTGACACTGTCTCCCGCTAGGAGCCTGAAGCTGGGCCTCACACAGGCGCTGTTTCTTGCCCAATTCCGGCCCTGATGCTGGTCCTAAATAAGGCCCTCAGGTTCTCAGTAACTAAGGTCTTGACACTATCCCGAGGTCATTTGCTGACACAATCCCTAGACTTTACCCTAACCCTGTCACTAGCGAATGTCCTGCCTCTTATGCTAGCTGAAGCCCTTATGCTGTGCCGATGTCAGGACCTGAATTGGTTCCCCACGCCGTGACACTGTCCCTAACTAAGGCCTGGATGTTAGGCCTAACTCACGGCCTGACACTGTCCCTAACTAAGGCCCTGATGCCATCAATATCTAAAGTCCTCACACTATCCTCAGCTAATTTACTATCCCATCTCTTACTAAGGTCCTGAAAATATTGCTAAGTAAGCCGTGACGCTGTCCCTAACAGAAGGCCTGCTCATGTCTTTAACGAAGACCATAATGCTGATCCAACAAAGGCACTGATGCTGCTCCTGTGTCACGCCCTGACAGTGTCCCCACCTACAGGAATGACGCTAGGCCTCACTCAGGCCCTGGCGCTCACCCCAAGCCAGTCCGGGATGCTATTATTACATGAAGCCCTAACATTGCTTCTAAAGAAGGCCCTGATGCTCTCAGTAACTAAGGTCTTGACACTATCTCTCACTAAAGCCTGGAATCTGTCCCTAACATGGGTCCTGCTGCAATCAATAACTAAAATCCGGACACTCTCCTGAGCTAATATGCTGACACATTTCTATCCAAGGTTCTGACACTGTCCCAAAGAGAGCCCTGTCACTCTCCTTAACTGACGACGTGAGGCTGTGCCTAACTCAGGCCCTGAAGCTTTCCTTAACCGAGGCCTTGATTCTGTGACTCACTCAAGCCCTGCTCATGTCTTTCACTATGACCCGAATGCTGACTCCACAAAGGCCCTGATGCTGCTCCTAAGTAATGCCCTGACAGTGTCTGCATCTAGGGGCCTGACGCTAGGCCTCACTCAGGCTCTCACATTCTCCCTATATCAGGCTCTGACACTGTCCCTACCCGAAGCCCTGGCACAGGTCCTAAATTAGGCCCTGATTCTCTAAGTAACTAAGGGCTTGATTCCAAACCTAGGTCATTACCTGACACTAGCCCTAGACCTGAACGTAAACTTGTCTTTTGCTAATGTTAAATTTAGCTAAAGAGATTCTTTAGGATGAAATTCCTTCATCTTCTGAATACAGTTTTCTGAAAAAAATAATGTTTAAACTCTTACGCACCTTAAACAAAATGTACTCAACTTCCGTGGATTATTCCTTTATACCAGCGTGCATGGTTTACTTCTGCATCTGCGTGTGTTGGCTTTCCGGGTGCTTGTAGGAATTCCTCCTGTTATGCTAACTAAATCCCTCATGCTGTCCCTAAATAACGCCCTGAAATTAGTCCGGAGGCTGTCAACCTGTCCCAAACTTAGGCCTGGAGGCTCCTCCTAGCTCAGTCCCTGACACTATACCTAACAAAGGCTATAATGCTACTCCTAACTCAGGCCCTGACACTGGGTCTAACTAAGGCCCTAGTGCTGCCAATATCTAGAGTCCTGATACAATCCTGAGTTAATATCTTGACCCAGGTCTTACCAAGGTCCTGAAACTGACCCAAAGTAAGCCTTGATGCTGTCCATAAATGAGGCCCTGAGGCTCTCCCTAACAGAGGTCCTGATAATGTCTTTAATGAAGAACCTGACGCTGATCCCACAGAGGCCCTTCTGCTGCTCCTAAGTCATGCCCTTACAGTGTCCCTAACTCAGGCCCTAAAGATAAGCCTCACTTAGGCCCTTTGGCTGTACCTTCCTTATGCTCTGACGCTGTCTGTATAGGAAGCCCTGGCAGTGGTCCTGATTTAGGCCCTCACGCTGGTCCTAAGTAAGGCCCTGAGGCTCTCAATAACGAAGGTCTTCACGCTTTCCCTAGGTCATTTCGTGACGCTATCCCTGGCCCGCAACCTGACTCTGTCCCAAGCTAATATCCTGCATCTTATCCTAACCTAAACCCTAATAGTCTCCCTAACTAAGCCCTGACTAACCCTAAATAAGTCCTTCACACTCGCTCTCACTAATGCCCGGAATCTGTCCCTAACATGGGACCTGTTAAAATCAATGACTAAAATCTGGACACTATCCTGAGATAATTTCCTGCCATATTTCTATGCACGTTCCTGAGTCTGTCCCAAAGAAATCCCTGTCAGTGTCCTTAAGTGAAGTCCTGAGGCTGTGCCTAACTCAGGCCCTGAAGCTTTTCCTAAAAGAAACCTTGATGTTCTTAGTAACTCAGGTTCTGATCATATCTTTCACTGAGACCATAATGTTGACCCAACAAAGGCCCTGATGCTGCTCTTAAGTCATGCCCTGACAGTTTCTCCAGCTAAGATCCTGTTAATGTACACATTCAACGCAATCCTTACCAAAAGTCCAATGACATTTTCCATAGAAACAGGACGAACCATCTTAGGTTTTGTGTGGAACCACAAAGGACCCAGAAGAACCAAAGCGACCCTGAGGCAGGGGAACGTGTGGAGGCATCTCGCTCCCTGACTTCACACTTCATTATGAAGCTAGTCCCCCAAAATTGTGGCATTGGCAGAAAAACAGGCACACAGACCAGAGGAATAGAGCAGAGAGCCCAGGAATCAACCTACAGGTATGTGATCAGTTAATTCACAAGAAAGGAGCCAAGAACATACACCAGGGAAAGGACAGGCCCCTCAATAAACGGTGCTGGGAAAACCAGACACCACACGCCAAAGAACAACATTCAACTGTCTACACCCCACACAAAATGGGCCAAAAACCCAGTTTTCCACATCAAGCCCTTCCTCTCCTGGGTCCTCTGGAGACAGACACCCACAGCGGTCAGCCCTGCACAGGAACCTTCTCCCCACTTTTCCTCACCTTCTCCCTCAGCGGCATCACCTCCTAGCAGGTCCTGAGGAGATCAGGCTCATGTCAGCCTGAACTGGACCCCACAGTGTCCCAGAGCTGAAGCCTCGGCGGGTCCTGAGGAGACCCGGTTTCCGTCAGTGTGGACTTGACCCGGGGTTGTACCGAAGCCCGGCCATCAGCGTGGACTCAGCCCCGCGTGTTCCTGAAGCCAAAGCCCCAGCAGGTCCCGAGGAGACAGGGCTCCTCCCAGCATGAACATGAACAGTGTGATCTGAACAGACATCCTGCCAAAAAAGTTACAGATAGTAAAAGTCATACAGAAAAAAGCTCAACATCATATACCATTAGGGAACTACAAATTAAAATCATGAGACACCATAGCACACCAATTGGGACTGCTAAGCTCCAAAAATATGACAATACCAATTGCTAGAGGGTGAGGAACAAAAGGAACTCTCCCTCATAGCTGGGGGGATGCCTGTGCAGCCACTTTGTAAGACAATTTGGCAGTTTTTTCCAAAGCTAAACAAGTCTCACGTTGGGATCCAACAATCATACTTCCAGTATTTAGGCAACTGCTTTGAAAATCTATGTCCAAATGCAAACAAGGATGCAATTATGCACAGCAGCACTTCCATAATGGCTAAAAACTTGAAATCAGGATATCCTTCAAAAGATGAATGCATAAGCAAATTGGGATACATCCATGTCAAGGCGAGTAGAATATGCCACCTCAAAATATGTCTCTCTGGCATAAGGGTTATTGGTCTGCTTTAAAAAGAATAGGGCTTCCCTGGTGGCTCAGTGAGTAAGAGTCCACCTGCCGATTCAGGGGACACAGGTTCGAGGCCCGGTCCGGGAAGATCCCACATGCCGCAGAGCAACTAAACCTGTGCGCCACAACTACTGAGCCTGTGCTCTAGAGCCCGCGAGCCACAACTACTGAGCCCGTGTGCCACAACTACTGAAGCCTGCATGCCTAGAGCCTGTGCTCGGTGACAAGAAAAGCCACCACAATGAGAAGCCCCTGCTCGCCAACACCCAGAGAAAAGACTGCACGCAGCAACGAAGACCCAATGAAGCCAAAAATAAAATAATAAATTTATTTTTAAAAAAATCTCAGAAAACTGAGATTGCCGTTTTATGAAGGGCATTTACAATAGAGAAATCTCCATTTATAAGGGTATGTCCCTCTTTGCACCAAAAATAGAAGGATAATTAAATCTTAAGTAACTCTTTTCAATGGGGAAGTCCTGACTTAAATGTGCACACAGCCATACCCTTGTTTACTGTGCTTTGCATGATAACCTTCCATAACTGGCCTTCCCCCCTTCCCCAGCATCTTTTCTGTTTTTAGCTGAAGACGGTACTGAAGGGGATGGTTTTGGGAATGACTCAGTTTTCCGTGGTATCCCCCCTCTATTCAGAAGGTATACATGTTATTAAACTTCTGCTTTTCTCCTGGTAATCTGTCTTTTATTACAGGGGCGGGGGGGGGCCTCAACCAAGAACCTAGAAAAGTAGAGGGAAAATTGTTTTTCCTCCCATACACATGCAGTGGAATACTACTCAGCAGAAAGGAATGCACCATCCACCTATGGAAAGACATGGATAAACCTTCAGCGTGTACTGCTAAGTGAAAAATCCAGCCTGAGCAGGCTGCACACAGTATGACCCCATTGATGACATCCCGGGAAAGGCAAAGCTACATAGATGATAAGCAGATCATGGGGTGGGGGGTTTGAAGTAGTCCATGTGATACTCTAGGATGGATACCTGTCACTATGCATTTGTCTAAGCCCATAGATGTGTGTAGCCCAAGGGGCCAATCATAATCTACTCAAATTTAGTTATTTAGGGTGTAGGATGTTGCACGATGGAATACGTCATGTGACAGAATCTAACTGTATTAGAAATATATGGAAACAACTCACTGTAGGGGATGGGGTAAAAGCTGCTGACTTAAGTTACCTTTGGAAATGAATGGAATCTGTAGGCTAAAGGCAAAATGGCCCGTATATATACAGTGGGCTTTGTTTTATGAAGTTCTTTCCAGGGTGTAGTAGCTAACAATTCTGAAACCTCTGGACATGTAATGTGGAAAGGAGCAATGCATAGATAAATGGCAGATGGTGGGAGCCAGGCTCCTTGCTGTGGGAGTGCGAAGTTACAGGTACGCAAGGGGAGAGCCTCTGCCCTCGTAATCCTGGATCTGGGCTTCCTGGGAGGATGCCGACTGGCCGGGGGGAACACACAGATCTTCACGCCAGGAAGACCCTGCAGACATAGGAACTTCGCACCCCATCTTTCCATCCACACCTGCTGGAAACACTCAGCACTCCGTAATCAGTCAACTGCAGCGTTTAAGACATTCTCACCCCTAAGCAGATAAAGGAGCGTGAGGGTCTTGCTTACCCCTAAGCTGTCCCAGAATCTAGGCCCTGGGTGGAGACAGTTTGGGGATTCCTGGGACACTGAATCCAGGCTCTGGGGGTGGAGCCAAGTTGGGGGTTCCTGGGCCTCTGAATCCAGGCCCTGGGGGTGGAGCCAGGTTGGGGGTTCCTGGGCCTCTGACCAGCAGGTGAGAGGAAGGAGGAAGACCAGTCCTGAGGACAGAGGTGCCCTGAAGTCTGTGAGCCCAGGAGCCCCGATGGGACTCATTCCCAGTGAGGACATGGGCGGGGCCTGAAGTGGTTCTGTGTTCCACCTGGGCCCTTTGATGAAGCCATGGCAGCACTGGGCCCAGACGTCTCCTGGCGGCGTCTCAAACTCTGACACAGTGGTTTTACAAAGGAACAAGAGAATGGAGCTGAGCCCCTGACGGCCACTCCTTTCTGGCTCTGAGTTGCTTCCAACAAGACCGCAGTCACCTGCATTAGTCTGCTGTGACCCATCTGCCCCCACTTTGCCTTTCCTCTCCCTCCCTGCGATGATTCCAGTGACATTTCCAGCCCGGACCCCTCTCCCAGGCCAGACGCCTCCGTCCAGTCACTGCACACCCATCTCACCTTGGGGGCTTAGCAGGGTTTCAGAGGACTGGGATCCTGCAGCTCCCCACACCCAGGAGCAGCCCCACCTTCCCAGGTTGCTGAGCCCAGCCACCAGGTGTAACCGAGTAGGACCCTGTGGGGCCTTCCCAGGACAGAGCCCTCCCCCACACCCTCTGCTGTAGCTCCTCTCTGAAGTACCTGGATAACAGTGCCCGATGCATGCTTCCTCCACCACCAAGTGGAAGGAATTAACTACTTGATGATCAGGAACAGGTAACCCCGGAGCTCCTGGTGCTTAAGAATTTATAACGTTAACCGCCCGTTACCTCACCATCAATCAGAGAATTGTGCACCAGCTGATCACATACCCTGCGACCCCCCTCCTTCACTTGGCCTTGAAAATTGCTTTGCTGAAATCCTTCAGGGAGCTCGGGGTTTTAGAGCACAGGCCACCTGGCCTCCTTGTATCGGCACTTTGACAATTCAGGCTGCACCTTCCTCCACCACCCCCGGTGTCAGTAGACTGGCTCTGCTGCCCTCGGGCGAGCGGACCCACGTTCGGTTCGGTAACACTGGGGCCTCCCAGGCTCCCATTCGCCTTGGGCCCCAGTGACTGTCAGCTCCTCCTCCACAGTCTTGTTGCAGCAAAAACAGAAACGAAGTTTCCCTGCCCTGAGAACAAGGGGACAGCGAAAAGACTAGAGAAGAAACGTAACCTGGCCTGAAAGAGCTCATCACTCCTTGTTTCACTTTGTCATTCATTTGTAGTAACTAGATTTGTACTCTACAAAGCTAACCTCACTCCGACACTATGGAATTTACCTTCGGCACCCATCACCCCTCACTGTGTGTGTTACAGCCCCTGCTTCTCACTCCCTAACCTTATTATGTAACGCACTTAGATTCTATACGCTCCTCATAACAAATCACCCCCTAGTTTTTCATTTCAGAAACAAGGTCACTGGCCAATAAACCAGAGGCAAACGGACGCAATTACCAGTCTGCTGGACCCCAATTACCAGCGACCTGATGCCAGCGATGACTGTTTTGAAATAATGCAAAGGAAAGGAGGAATGCAAGACCTTCACTACTTTGATCCTTATCCTCTACCCTGGACTGCGGAAGCCCCACATATAAAATCTTCCCTGATTCTCAAAGAGGGGTGCCCAGTTCTTGAGGTGCTAGCCAGCTGTGTCTTCCCTGCTGCCTGGCAGAAAAATAAAGCCATCTGTCTCTTCCTCCAAAACCCCTGTCTCCGTATTTCTGTTCGGCCTCGGTGCACAGGGAAACCGATACTTTGACAACGGTCTGTGGCCAGTTCCCACACTAATTCCCCTCTACGCCCACAGCCCTGGCCCAAGCCGGATCTTGTGCCTGGTTCCTCCATCAGACCTGACAAACCTCCCTGCCCCACGGTGCGTCTCACATCCCACCCCAACGTGGTCTTTCTGAAGCATAAACGAGACTGTGACTCTCTCCCTCCTGTAATCCCCCAAAGTTTCCCCACTTTCGCTAGGGTATCTGCCAAGGCCCTGAGAGTCCCCGGCAGCCCCACTAGGCTGCTGACTCCTGGGTTCCCAGACACTGAGCACCTCAGCGGGCCAGGTGACACGGCAGGAAACCCCAGAACTGCTCACTTCAGGAGGGGGCTGGCACTGCCACTGCCTGATCAGAGAGAGCAGAGAAGGGTTCCCCAGCTGGGACACAAACTCTGCACGAGTGGCCTCTCCTTGAGCCATTAGCTCACCTCGTATGACTTGAGGGAAGGAAGGACCGAGGCACACTTGGTTCCTAAGGAGGATGCTATAGGCTAAGTCATGTCTCCCCAAATCCACATGCTGAATGCCTAACCCCCAGGACCCCAGGATGTGTCTGTATTTGGAGATGGGATTTTTAAAGAGATCATCAAAGTAAAAATGACGTCACTAGGGTGGATCCTAATCCAATAGGATTGATGTCCTACAAGAAGAGATTAGGACACAGATAGGCACAGGGGGAGACCATGTGAGGACCTGGGGAGAAGATGGCTGTCTAAGCACCAAGGAGAGAGGCCTCAGGAGAAGCCAGCGTGCAGACACCTTGATCTCCGACAGCATCCAGGACTGGGAGATAGGCCTGTTATTCAAGCTGCGCAGTCTGTGGTATTTGTTACGGTGGTCCCGAGCAGACTCACAGGGTAACTCAGGGCTCAGACTGGACAGACCCCGCTCTCCATCCCCTTGTACGTGAGTTACAGGAGCCCCAGGCACTGAGGAGGGGGTCCCTGAGGAGGCACAAGATAGAAGATGCTAGGCATTAACACGACTGCATTCATGTTAAACGTGCCTGAAGTCCATTCACCTGAGATGGTTTTGTCCTGCATGTACATCGGCACCTTTAGTCTGAACTGCAGACCTTTGGCTTCACCACCTCCACTGCGAGCATTAGCTTCACCTGCTGTGGACCATCTCCTATAGGATTTCCAGAACCACAGAGCATCGAAGCTTCACAGAACCCAGAATCTGTGCGCTAGTGTCTGGGCGACCCTCACAACAGAGCCGCACAGCTGCCCATCAGAACCCATTTCCCTTTTTCCTGTGCACAGCTACCCTGCACATCCCAGCCTTCCCACCCCTTACAGCTGGGGCACAGTGTCTCATGTTACCAAGGGGAAGGGGTGGAGGTGGTGAGGGCCTTGGCCAGCCTGCATCCTAGGACGGAGGGCACGATGTCCCTGTGGTCACCCCACCCCGCTGGTTGAAACACTCACCTGGAAGCAGGGAGGAGAAACAAAGTGGGGGCAGAGCCTGGGAACTGACACCCACCTGCCCTGGACTCTCACAGGAAGGGGACAGAGACATCTTGAGCTTCAGCCCAGTTTTGGGAGACACTATGTTCCAGCAACAAACTTGGCCTTAAACGCTAAGTTGCTTTACAATCCCCTCCCCAGCTGTCACAGAAAGTCAGGCTTCATCTCATCACACGTTTCTCAAACACCAGCTCACGCTGAGACCACCTCTCAGGTGATGGTGTTTCAGAGCAGCCCCTTTAAAAGATCCCTGGATTTCAGCTCTCCCCGCCCTGCCTTCAGTTTAAGCGAGAAGTTTCCTTGACAACCTACCTTGACAAACCTGCTCAGTTTCCTTAACAACCAAGCTTCGCAATCTCCCAAACTCTTCTCCTTCAAACATTCCTATTCTAAGCTTGATGAGCCTAAAGTGACAGTGCTGTCATCACGTGCCACAGGGTGACTCCTCCAAGCCCGTAGTCACTGGTTACATGATGCTACTGATGATGACATCCCAGAAGAGCCAGCTTTGCAATATCACCATTTCTGGACTCGGCACTGGGTCCCTTTCCACGGACAGAGTGGAGTGGCTGTTTCCACGGGCCCCGTGGTGGAAGAGCTCACCTAATGCAGCCAGGACTTCATCCTTTCCAGGTGATTCCAGGGTCCTCATTCTCCCCAGACCCCCACCCACATGGCTGCTGGCTGCTATCTATACGGGACCTTGGTAATCTCCTAAAATTAGGGTTATTTTATACACAGGTAATGGGTTGAATGCTGGTTCCAAAATGTGTTCCCCCCAGAACACAGGAACCGGACCATATCTGGGAAAAGCATCTTTGTATATGTAGTTAAGGGTCTCAAGATGAGGCCATCTGGGGTTAGCGTGGCCCCCAATCCAATTGAGAGAGTCCTTATGAGACAAAAGAGGAGAAACACAAACATAGAGGAGAAGCCACGTGAAGGCAGAGACAGGAGGGCTGCAGCCGCAAGCCTGGGGATGCCTGGAGCCCCCCAAAGCTGGAAAAGGCAGGAAGAGCCCTATCCTGGAGCCTCTGGAGGGACGTCCATCCTGGAACACCTTGATCTCAGATGTCTGGTCTCCAGGACTGGGGGAGGATGAATTCCTGTTGTTTTAAACCACCCAGCTTGTGGTCATTTGTTACAGAAGCCACAGAACAGTCACACGGACCCTGCTCTGTGGGACCCTGGAAGTGCGGGTCTCATTAAAGACCAACAGAGGCTGGGTTACAGAACCCTTAGAGTCAGCACTGGGCCCCAGAAATTCTAAAGCAGTGGCTGGACACCAGAACGTTGAGGGGTCAGTCGGAAGCCAATCCCTAAGGGTGCCGGCTGCACACGGCCTCCCCAGGTTTTTATGCCTGCCTGTACAAGTTGGGGATAAGTATTTCCATCCTGATTCAGGACCTCTGATATCACCGTTCACGCTGCCAATTAAGAACCCACGAGTTACACAGAGGAAAACCCTATCAGGAAAACCCTTGCTCCAGTGGTAAACAATTCTGAAGTTGGTCAGAGGTGGGGAATCATCTCTCATGCAGCCAGAAGCCCCCCCGCAAGGAACGTCCTCATTGCAAAGCTGGGGGACCATGTCAAGGCGTCCCTGAGTAAACATGAGCTGACCCCCAGGCCAGCTGCTGCTGAACTGTTCCCACCCTTCCCAGCTAAAACACCTGAATGTGTGCAAGGACTTGAAAGCCTAGAGGAAGGGCCATGGAGCCACACCAGCACGGAGGCCGACTTGGGGCCTGCAGGCCAGCCAGCATGGTCCTGGCCCCGGGCGCTCTTCTGGAAACTTTCCATCTCCCTGCCCAATGTACCCCTCCTGTCCCGGCCCCCACCGCTTTTCTCCGTCCTCACCTCTGCCCGGGGAGAAATTCCAGCGGCAGGTATGGGTGACACATCCTCTTCTTTAGCAGGTGGCAGCGCGGCAACTCCTGCAGAAAGTCCACCAGAGCCCCACTCGCACCGGGCCACGCACAGAGCCGTGGGCCCTACTCCCTCCCACCAGCCCAGCCCCGAGACTGCCGATGGGGCAGAGAATATGGCGTCAGGCACAGCTGCATGGGTTCTTGCTGCCTGGAGCGGTGTTTATATTGACCTCAGCCCAGGCACACCTGGGGAGGACTGGCCGGCCGGGTCAGACTGCCCAGGTCAGCCACTCCTCGCCCCTCAGGGGCTCACAGTTGCATAAAATGGACCTTGCTGCACCGGTCAGTTCCAAGGAACACGTGTAGGTCCTGAGGGTCAGGATAGACAAGGGGCTGCAGCCCTGGCTTGTTTTCTAACCATTTTATCTGGCCCATGAGTGGGAGACAACTTCAAGAAGACCCTCTCCTAATAAGAGGAACCCAGGAGTCAGGGAGAGGAGGGGTGGTGGGTGGAGACAGAGACCTGGTGCCCCGGCTGCAGTGGAAGTCTCTGGAAGACCAGGCGGAGGGAGGCCACACAGAGTGAAGCCCAGGGTCACAGACCTGTCGGAGCTGCTGTTTGTTAGTTCAAGTCCTGCTCTGAGGTGCTCTGTGTCAGCTCTGAGTGACAGGTGAGATGGGGGTGCTCTGCAATGAGGGCTATGCGCACGGTTCCTGTGTGCCCAGCCCTGCCGTGGTACCTGCACAAGGGTGTTCCGTATCCAAGGAGGGGCCTGACCACGAGAGCCCCGTGGGCTGCTGGGTAGCTGCACAGGTGAGCTCCATATCCTGGGAGGGGCCTGACCACGAGAGCCCCGTGGGCTGCTGGGTACCTGCCCAGGTGAGCTGTATATCCTGCGAGGGGCCTGACCACGAGAGCCCCGTGGGCTACTGGGGAACTGGTAAAGATGTCGGGACAGTCAGTGAAGCCACTGAGGATATGCATCCAATAGTTCCTAATTCCTACACCCTGCTGGTCATTGTACCATCCCCCAGGACATAGTATTCTGTATGAGACGTACATGATGCTTTCTTCTGTATTCCATTAGTCCCAGAGGTCACAGAAATTTTGGCTTGTGACTGGCAGGACTCAACATACAAGGAAGACAGTACTGCTGGGCCGTCCTCCCCCAAGGGTTCAAAACTTCCCGCACCACCTTTGGGGAAACTTAACTAAAACCTCAAAGATCTACCTCTGGAGAAGGGAACCCTCCTTCAATATGCAGACGACATTCTGATCCCCAGTCCTACTAAGGAGGCCTCTGAACTACCTAGCCAATAAAGGATAGAAGGTGTCCAAGACAAAGGCTCAAATATCACAGACTAAGGTGACCTGCCTGGGCTTCATTCTCACAGAAGGTCGGAGAAGCCCATCCCGGGAAAGGGAAGAAGTCATTTGCAGCCTTACCCCTTCTAAACCTAGAAGACAGCTTAAGGGTTCCTAGGGAGGTCGGGGTTTGCTGCATCTGGATCCCTAACTACAGTCTAATAGCTGGGCCTCTATATGAAACATTGAAAGGAAAAGATGATGATCTGTTCGAATAGAATCCAGAAGCGGTCTTTCAAGAATGGAAAGAGCAGTTAATTCAGACCCTTGCCCTGGACCTCCCTAATTTAGCTAAACCCTTTGACCTTTACATACTGGGTAGAAAGTGAATCGCCCTTGGAGTATTAGTGCAAAAACTGGGACCTCTTGAAATGGAACAATGCAAGAATGCCCTCCAGGTAGGAGAAAGTACGGTCACCAAGGGCTTGGCCCGCCGCCCCATCCAGCCAAGATACTGGGGGTATCTAAAAACCTGGAATCCGCAGCCCGCAAGGCCAACTCCCTCCTAAGGGGAAAGGACCGCACGCAGTGATCCTAACCACCCACCATGCCCTGAAGTTGCAGGCGTCGCTCCGTGGGCACACTGACCTCGAGTGAGGAAGCCCTCCAACTCCAACCTCCAGAGGGACAACGGGGAGCAACGGGTCCCCATGATGACCCGTGTGACCATCACTTGACGTGGATCTTCTCTCAGAAAACAACAAGAGCGTGCCCCAAAAGAGCAGACTACTGCTTGCAGGACTTACTGCACCCAGAGCGGAGCTCATAAGCTTGGTGGGGGAACCCTAAATAACGCTGTCACCATAGAAACGCCTACAGACACCGCAGTGACGGCGGCGGCCGATGAGACCGGCTGCACTCCTGGCTACTTGAAAAGGCCGTTGACTCAGTGGCCGTCATGGGTCTGGATCACCACCGGCCCTGGACTGTGTGGGAGTTGAGCAGGCAGGGTTCTGACACCTGGTGCTGTTTGTACGTTAATTCAGGGGCCTAATTGAAGAAAGCGCAGACTACTGGTCAGAGCATCTAGGCTGGCAGAAACCGTCTGCCTAAGGTGGCCGAACAAATGTGGGCGGGGTAAAACCGGCCCCCCCAGCGTCTCTGCGCATCTCTTTCCTGCACCCTTAAAGGTCATTAGAATCTATAACACTTCAAATGCTGGGGCTCAGGCGGACGAGCAGTGAGGGAAGAGCCCTGGGGACAGTCAACCTCACCTGGAGGCTGCTGGGGAGAAGTTCTGCCCCTCCCCCCGGGTATGAGGCCTCCCGACTCAGCACGAAGCAGTTACAGAAGCGGGGTCTGCACCCTCAGCGCCCCAACAATGAGGAATGGGACAAAAGGCAGAGGAGGGGTTTGTCACCGGCAGAGCCCATGAAAAAATCCTGGGAGATAAAAATAGAATCCGGGCAATAAAGTAAAGTCTAACGTTTATTCCTTTGTGCTTTGTCTAATTTCACTTGCTCCTAGGTTTCCACATGCAGAGGTCCCACACCCGGCACTTCAGAACCTATTTCCTGGTGCAAAATGGCTGGGCCGACACCTCAGCTCGCGGGGCCCCATGCAGACTCCGCGACATGGAGCCTGAGCTCCAGCCAACCCGGCCCTCGAGACTCCGCCCCTTCCGTCCCGCTGACGCTGCCAGGATCCCCACACAGCAGCCCCGCCCACAGCCCTCGGGGGAGCGCACGCTCTCACCTCTCCCCGTTCTCTGATCAGAATCTAAAGTTTCCTTTGCTTCTGAACCAAACTCAGTCTCGTTCTCTTGGCTCCAATGACACGGGGCAGGGGACCCTTGTTGGGGCCCACTCTGCAGGATCAGTGACAGAAATTGAGAACATTGTAACTTCAATGAACAGATGTGTGAGCCAAACTGTAATTAACCTAGAGCCGTGTATAAGGCTCGGGTAAAATAAGATGTTTCCAACACTTCCATTTGATATTTCCATCACTTTAGTATAGGCAAGTTCAGTGAAGGGGTTTGTCTTATTTGTCAGGTCAACATTAGAGAAATGAAGTGATTTCTTTCCAAGGATGTACATCGAATAATCTTGGCTGAAGCTTCAATATAGTTTTGAATGCTTTTCCATTGAAAATGATACCTCTCTTTCAGCTCCCCCATTTCTGAGAAGCATAAAATCTTATAATTTATTATTACCAAAGGGGAAAGGTGCAGGGAGGGATAAATGAACAGTTTGGGATTAACACGTACACACTGCTATGTATAAAATAGATCATCAACACAGAACTACTGTACAGCACAGGGAACTACACTCAATATTTTGTAATAACCTAGAAGCGGAAATAATCTGAAAACGAATAGATATTTTTATTGACATCATCTATCAATGACAGATACAATGTACCCTAAGGGAGGCCGATGGTCAGCGCTTCTGACCCTGAAGACTTTAATCATCTTAAGTTCGGACTCTGCCTACTGCCCAAGGCCCTTAATGAACATACGTGTAGCCATAGCGTAAAATTCCCCAGTTTAGGGTTCAGGGAGACACTGATTTGGAAACATCCCTGGTGTTCTCTTACCATGCATGGGACCCTTCCTACAGCTAAAACATGACTCTGACACCCAGAAGGTGGTACACCATTTGATCGGGAAGAGTTTGGAAAAGGCATCTCATCTCCTCATCTCCAGGGAGTCGGGTTCACCCCCCCAGTGTCTTTCCTAACAATCTCCCCACTTGGGGATGTCAGCACCTTCAACCTCCTGTTGCGCACAGTTTGGAATTTGTCCAGAGGATGAAGCGGAAGGAGGAGAAACAATGAGAGAAAAGTCCTAGGTGTTCGGACAGGCACATGTCACTCTCATTTCCAATCAGGAAGACGAAATGACCAAAGGCTAAGATTGCCCATGGAAAAAGAATACGGCTTGAGGAAATCCCACTGTTTTGTGGCCAGTTCCCAAAAACACAAGTTGAAAAATGGAACTCAGGATCACTAAAATTCACGAAACTGCAGAGTTGAAAATATCTATCATTGAAAAATGTCTTGAGGGAAGTCACCGAAAAGGAATTGTAAGCAAGGGAGAATGGCAGGAAAGGGATTTGAAGAGGTAAAAAGGACTCATCATGAAAGCACAAAAAAGGGGCTGAACATCGCCAACGGTGCAGTTAGCCAAAAAGGGCGTATGCTTTTTTCCTGAATATATTCAAGAAAAGGGCATACACCCTTTTCAGCCAACCAAACAGGTGGGCATTGCAAATCAATACTACAAAAAGTATCACACTTCACATCAGTCAGAAGAGCCATCCTCATAAAGTGTAAACACCAGAAATGCAGGACAGGGCGAGGAGTGAAGGGAGCCCTGTGAGGCTGATAGTGGAAATGTAAATTGCCAACGGGCACGCTGAAGAAGTGTACTGTGTTTACTAAAACATCTAAACAGATGAGCTACAGAGCATAGGGCACTTGCACTCATGGGCGAATATCTTGGGAAAAACAAAAATCGTCAGGATACAGGCACCCCAACGTTTACCGCCTCTCTGTTTAAAAGAGCCTCGACTTGGATAAAACCTAAATATACCTGGAAGGAAAAAATGGATAAAAGAGATGTGGTACATATGTAGAGTGGAATATAACTCAGCCAGGATATCAATGAAATAAGGCCAGTTGCATCAACTCAGGAGGAGTTATGTAAGATCATTCTAGGTAACATAAGTCAGAAAGAAAAAGACACATATCGTAAGATATAACTTAAAGGTAGAATCAACAATGGCTACACATGAAACAAATTACAAAACAGAAACATAGTCAAATATGTAGAAAACACACATAAGGCTGCCAAAGGGGAAAGGTGGGGAGGGGTGAGGCATTATCCAGGAGGTTGAAATTAGCAAAGATACCGTTCCAAATACCAAATTGATAATAGACGAGGCCTACACGGAACCTCAAAGAACTGCACTCAGCACATTCAAGTCACCAGAAAAAATTCTATACGACTGTTAAGAATCTGAAAAAGAATTTATTGGTCTGTTTCTACGTGAATCAAGTGGATGTAGAACAGCAACAAACAGCGTTGAAAATCAGCTGTAACCAATATAACAATAGTAGAAAAAGACAGTGACAGACATAAAAACCCTTATAACTTTTGCTCAGGGGCTATGATGCAACATGGATTGAACACACCTAGACACACAGCAGGATGAGACATAAGGTTGGACACTCTTGGGACTGAGAGGATTGGTGAGGTTGAGTGAGCAAATGCAGACCCTTTAAAGTAATACTGTGTGCTACCCATTCCATGGGTCCCAACTCTCCAGGTGCAACGCAACCTCCCTACAGCTAAAAGCTGCATGGGAAGCCCAGAGGATGATACACCGTGTGATCATGAAAGGTTTCGACAGCGCACCTCATTTTTCATCTCCTGGTGCTCGGGTTCACCATTCCAGCCGCTTTACAAACAATCTCCCCACTTGGAGAATCAGCACCTTTAACCTCCTGTTTCGAACAGTTTGCAATATGTGCCGAGGATGAACGGGAAAAGGGGGAACCAATGAGAGACTCGCTGGAGGTGTTTGGTCGGGCACATGTTACTCTCATTTCCCATCACGAAGAAGAATTCACGAAAGGCTCAGCCTGACACCCCGAAACCAGGATAGGGCCTGAGGCGATGCTGTGGTTTTCTGGGCCAGCTCACAAAAAAGCCAGTTGAAACATGGAGCTCAGGGGCACTGCAACTCACAAACCTGCACAGTGATAAATGACAACTACCATCCAAAAATACATTGAGTTAAGGCAACGAAGAGGATTTGAAAGCAAGGCAGAATTGCAGGAAACAGATTTCAAGAGGTAGATTGGAGTTTCCTTGAAAGCACATGAAAAGCGGCAGAACTTGGACAATGATGCAGTTGGCCAAAAAGGGAGTATGTGTTCCTTCCTGAATATATTCAGGTAAAAAAGCATACACACGTTTTGGCCAACCAAGCAAGCTGGGAGAGCAAATCAGCACTACAAAGAAGTCTCACTTCCCCCCGGTCAAAACGGCCATCTGAAAAAAGTGTAAAAACCACAAATGCAGGACAGGCCATGGAGAACAGGAAACCTTGTTATGCTGACGGGCGGGATGAAAATTGCCGCAGACACTCTACAAAAGTGTATGGTGTTTCCTAAAACATCTAAACAACAGAGCTACAGAGCAGAGGGCACTTCCACTCATGGGCGTATATCTTGGGAAGACTAAAAATCAACAAGACACAGGCACCCCAAAGCTTAGGGCTGCTCTGTTTACAAGAACCTCGAATTCGGTACCCGTTCCATATCCCAGGAAAGAGAAAAATGGATACAGAAGTTGTGAAACTTATGTACAATGGGATATCACTCAGCCATGAAATCAATGTCATAAGGCTAGTAGCAGCATAATGAGTGGATTTAGGTACGATAATTCAAAGTGAAAAAGGTCACACAGAAAAAGAAATTTATCATATCACTTATAGAGGGAATGTAAACATGGCGACAAAGAACTGAATTAAAACAGAACAGAGTTACGCTTTTAGAAAACACACTTATGCCTGCTTCAGGGGAAAGGTGAGGGGGGTTTTTCATAAAACAAGAGTTTGAAATTAGCACAGATACCGTTCCCAAAACCAAATATGTAATAGACAAGACCTACTCCTTGCTCAATGAACTGGACTCAACAGCTCCTATTCATCGCAGAAGAAAAATTCCAGCCCTTGTTTCTCAGGAGCTCTGGGGTCTACCTGCGAGGTAAACTTAACTCACCTGGCACAAGGCGGCCATCCCGGGTTTCACATCAACATGATCTCAGGCACAAACCTCCTGGCTTTTCCATTGTGTCTTTAAGTTACTTGTTGAAACAACTGCACAAATATGACAAAGATATAAAATCAGGCATCTTCTGCCCCAGTGCCTGCTCATAAATGATTTTCTGCCACTTTAATGATAAAGATAGAACATTTCAACATTCTGCTGCCCTTATTGTCATTTTTCTTGATATTTCTATTGAATACTCTTTCAATATTTTAACAATGGAACATTTATTTACGTTGTTCCAGACCCAGCCTGTAGTGGTAAAGGTTTTGTTGTTATATTTCTGTTATGTTTCCTTTAAAAATTATTATGCTATTTAACTGGATTAAGTCAATTCTACAGGCATTTATCTTATGATATTGATGAAATTAATACATAGAGAGCAGTAGTACAAGTTGATTGTACTCCAGAGCCTCTCTCTATTAGCACAGTTAAGTTAAGTATAACTATTATCTATATGTAAACCAAAGTACATGCCAAGTGAGACTCTCCGACGCTTCTTCACTGTCTGCCCCTCAAGCCTGTGAGAAATGGAATATTTCTTGCCATCTCAGTAAACAAAAGATGCCACAGTCATCCTCTCCAATGTGAGCGGGCAGGCTGAGGAACTCAGGATATGCAAATACAGGATGCAGGCCCCAGAGAGCTGAGGTGCATATCAAAGGAAGGAATTCGTGAGCCTGACTCCAGCATCTTCGCATAAGGAAAGCCCTGCATTCCTGTAGAACCTGGGAGAGCAGGTTCTCCTTAGCTGACAATCACCTTTTCACGTCCCCCATCACCTGCGCCAGCCCCCCGCCCTGTCCCCTCCCACCCCCCCGGGTGCTTTAGCTCAGGGAGGAAGGGGCGCACAGGGCCTCGGCTGAACAAGAGGCCTGGGAGCCTCGGGAGGAACTTTCGGCCGCTTTGCCCGCCGTCGGGAGGAGGGTCGCTGACGCTGCGGCCGGACCCTGCGCCTCCCTCGCCCCGTGTCCCCTCAGGACGTTCAGCCGCCCTCTCCCCACGCCCCCCGGGCCCCGCGAGCCAGGCCGAGGGCAGGGCCGACAGGAGGGGCCAAAGTTCCCCGGGACCAGACCCCGAGGCTGCTCGTTCTGCACAGCAGCGGCGGGTGGCCGCGAAACCCTTCCCCTCAGAAGCTGCTCTTGCGCGGCCGCCCGGGCACCAGACCCACTTACCCGGCCCGCCGTCCCCACGACTGTCGCGGCTTCGGCCGCCGGGGCCCCTCCGCAGCCGGCAGCGTCAGTGAGGCCGCCCTCCCCTCGGGCTCCAGGGCAGCTCCGTGACGGCGGACGGAAGAGACCCCGAGCCGGGAACTCCAGCTCTGAGGAAACGCGGGCTCCGTTCTGGACGCAGTGGGTGGGGCCGTTCTGCCCCGAGGCCTCCTGGGAGGGGTCGGGGCGCCGGGGGAGGAGCCGCCAGGAGCTCAGGGCCCCGTCGGGGGTCCTGGAGGGGCGGCCCGGCCTGAGGGCCCCGCCCACTGTGGCCGCAGCACAGGCCTTTTCCCTGCAATCCTACACAAAAAGTCAGAAAGATACACACGGTCTACAGTGAATGTTCACAAATGGTGGTTGCTGCTGTGCTTACTATCCTATTAAACGTGGGAAATCCATAACACACTTGAAGTTAGAAGTTAACTATGAATGTTTACCTTTCCTTATTATGTCTCTGCTATTCACAATTGTCGTTAATGAATCAGAGACTGTGGCATCACTAGTTAAAAATGAGCTCGTTAAAAAAATAGAACTCAGGCCCACCGGCCCTACTGTATCAGAATCTGCAATTTTACACTCTCTCCAGTGTACTTGTGGACCCATGAATAGTTGAAAGGTACATTTCTACCTCGACATGTCTTTTCTGTCTGAGAAATACGCACATTTTATCCAGTTTGATATAAATGAAACACTTAAAAATGCATATGTCCGTGTTGAAACCACCATTTTATCATTTCTTTTCCAGATGACTATAGTCTCTATACTGGTTTTATGGATCACATGACATACTCTTTTTTGTAGTTAGAAATAGAGAAAGTTACTTTGTGAAAAAAAAAATATATGTATATATATATATTAGTGGATGATTGAAGACACTCTTCTAAATTAAAACCAGTTCTCTTAATTTGCTCTTTTCTTCTTGCGTCACATTATGAACTCTTCCCGTGGCCACATGTCATGTGTACTTTTAATTTCAGGGACTGCTGACATCCCAGGATGTGCCCATAGATTTCTCTCAAGAGAACTGGGAATGCCTGGACCGAGATCAATGGGAATTGTACAGGGATGTGATGTGACAAAAGTATAGGATCATGCTCTCCTTGAGTGAGGATACCTTCCTTTCAGAATTCCTTATCCACCCACAGGGTTTAGAGTCCTTCATTTGTAGAATGTCTCCTGGAATGTTCTGCTTCCTACAATAGGGTTTCAGATTGCAACGATTCAGGAAATATTGGGAGTTTGTGGGTATAATTTATGTTATTCTTTGCAAATTGCAGCCTCCTTTTTAATATACTTTGTAACTGCTTGGGATGTGTCTATATGAACAGTGTACTATATGCTTCTGTTATAGTCCTTACAATATTTTATTCTCTTATTATCTGTAACAATCTTCCATGGATTCTTTGGGCTTAAGGTGTATTAAAAGGGAGACGGCGATTCTGGGACTTCCCTGGTGATGCAGTGGTTAAGACTGCGCCTGCCAATTCAGGGGACACGGGTTCGATCCCTAGTCTGGGAAGATCCCACGTGCAACGGAGCAACTAACCCAGTGGGCCACAACTACTGAGCCTGCGTGCCACAACTACTGAAGCTGGTGCACCTTGAGCCCGTGTGCCATTTATTTTTAGAGAAT